>NW_008357649.1:1122981-1134129 GCF_000622305.1 Nannospalax galili
TTCTGAGTACCAAGAACTTCCTTTTGTCTGTGTCATTTAGTGTAGTGCCATTTCATTTCATCATAAATCAGTTTTTCTTCAAATTGCTTTCAATTTTAGTTTGCTTTTTACGGCATAATTCTAAAATTTTATATTTTAAAGGAAAAAGAGTTTGATATTGGTTCTCCGTTTTTGGGAAGTTACTCTTTACATCAGAGCTTCAGTTCATTAAAGATATTTACAAGATTTTTTTTGTGCCTTTACGTTGTTAAGAACCAGGTGTTATGCTTATCATCTATATCTTATTGCTTTTACTTGAGTGCTGCCACATTCTTGGGACTAGCTCAAAGGAGCTTTCAGGACAGAGGATGTATAGAAACTCTCTCTGCTTTCAGTTTTCCTGTGAAGCTAAAATGGCTTTAAAACAGGTAGTTTTTATTAGTGGAAAAAACCCCCAACTAACCAGATACCTAGAGATGGGGAGTTTGGGCTATCTTAGACGAAGTGGTTTGAGATTACTATGGAAATACAGCAGCCAGGCCATAATGGCTGATTTACATTGGTAATACAACATTCTCCATTTCCTATTAAACATTTTGTCATGAGCAATGATTAATCTTGTGACATTTCCTTTTTCATTACATTCCCTGTGATGAGACTAGGAGACTCTGAAATGCCTATTACATTTTATGAATGATGGCTGAGTACAGCAACATTTTGATTTTTTTTCACTGCACTTTATTGTTGGCCAACTCTCTCATTTGGTTTGACTGTGCAGCTTTCTGATTGAATGTCAAGGAGTTAGATAACTCAAATGCAGAATCCTAAGAACCTATAATTCAAAGGCAGCATCAATCACACAATGCTATTTTCCCATTAAATAAGATGGTAGTGAGATATGCTAATGTCATGACATAAACCGTTCTTATTAAAAGACTAGCATTCATGTTGGATGAGAAATGAATGGAAGCCAAGAGTATTCAGCATAATCTATTGTACTCTTTTCCCCAAACAAAGAAACAAATAAACAAGAAAACAAAACAAAAAAAAACTCATGTAGCAGTGCTGATGAGCCATTGGCAAGTTACAGTATTTTACATATAGATATAAGAAGCACAAGATGCGCAAAAACTGTACTTTTGCATCATTATTGGGTGCAGGTTACCCATAAACTCTTACAATTGGTAGTAGTCAAGGGAAGAGGAGGGAACCAGGATGCGGAGTGTGTAGTAATGTACTTCTAGCTCTACTGAATAGGAAATCAAGCTCCCTGATTGATTGTTTCTCTTTAACTTAATGTGACAAGATCTTCCATCTTTATCAATGTTGATCATTGTTCCCTTCTTGAGTTCTCAGACAACATCAACTCTGTCTCCCCTGGGAGAACATCAGAACATAGAATCTTGGGAAATCTGGGATGAAAATGTTTGTTGAAATCTTCTTGCTTGTGCCAAAGGTATTGCTTATCATTTTTGTGCTATGGCAAATGAACTCCAGTTTCTAAGGTGATTCTGAAATGAACCCCATTGCTTATGCATTGTCTTTATACCTCTATCACTTTTATGACACAGGCTTGAAAAAACTCTGTATGAACTTGCTGTACTCTTTTAAGTATATGATGTCTTACATTTAATAAGTATCCAATAAATATAGAACTGAATCCAGAGTCTAATGAGAGGAAATGAGCATACGTTCTATAGCAGATAGGATTTTAATTACTTTCACTGTTGAGATTACAGAGGATATTAGGTGACACTAAATGGCCTCATCTAAATGTCTCTTATTTGTTCTACTACATTTATTGAGTTCAGTGTTGTGCTGGGAGTTAGACACAGAGAAGAATCATTAGAAGTCCAGGCCCTCAAGGAGCCTATCCCCCACATAGGATGTCTTTGGGGATATTTAGCTGGAATAAGTGCTATAGCAGATCAGAGGTTAAATCACAGTCTTGCTGAGATCTAGATAACTAGTGTAGCCCTTTCAGTCCATCTAGAACAATACCATCCTCTATGGTTTCTCTGAAGCTTAAATTGCTGGTGTCAAGGAGAATTTGGGGATAGAATATGTGGCTCTGTGCCATCATTACGGTAATGAGGAAAACATGTTGCCAAAGATGTTGATCTGTTTCTGTCTCTGTCTCACTGTCTCTGTCTCTCTGTCTGTCTCTGTCTGTCTCTTTCTCTGTTTCTTCTACCCTTGCAGTTAGCTTTGAATTATTTTTATGCAAGTTAACTCACTGAAGAGTTATTAGTCAGGCAACTCCTATTTTCAAAATTAATGGCGATGCTTGGTAGGAAAATGGCTTTGTCTGTGAGATCTTTGTATAATTGTTGCTTACTTTAGTTATTTTATGGGAAACTGTAGTCAAGTAACATTTTTCCCTATAGAAAATTTCTGGGAAGATTATAATAAAGAAAGTTTTCCTAAGAAGATGAATGAGAGAAAGGCGTCCCTCTTTTGTAGGCTGATTCAGCCTTGCACAGGGATATAGCAGATCAGGATAAGCCCTGATCACATACTGTTCTGTCTCTGTGCTTCAGACAAATGAACAACTCTAGATGGCAGCCTGGGCACTTATATGTGATTCTATTTATGATATAGATCTGAATTTCAATGTAAATGTGGGCTGGTCCCAATTTTCAGAGATTGCCCACATAAAATTAATAATAGGCAAAGCAGGAGGGAGGGCTCTTGGGAGGTGATGGCTGGGCTTATGACGTAGAGCCTGATGAGGGTTTTGCCTATGTGTATTCTGAAATCTCACCAAGTTGTGCATATTAAATATGCATAGATTAAATATTTTATATGTCAATCATGCATTAATAACCTGGTTTATAAAATGTATTCTTCTAATGACACATCTCAGGATTCATTATGTTAGTCCCTCACGGAAGGCTTAAGAAAATTTGATCTTAAGAGATCAATTTATGCTACTTATTTCATGGGTATATGGGCCAAGTATGAATGAAAACTATGAGAAAGCAGGGAGTTAAACATTATAAACATTTTCAAATGAGAGACAACTATATGGTACATGTTATCATCTTATAATATTGATAATATTTGTGTTCTGTAGTTTCTTTTATATAATTACATTTAAACAATTTAAAATAAGACTAAATTATTTTTTATTCAGTACAATGGAGAAATAACCTAGGATAGTGACAGCATTAAAAAAGTTATTATTTTAAGTATGTATGTGTTCTACCTGCATGTCTGTAAGTGCACCATGTGTATACAGTACCCATGGAAGCCAGAAGAGGGCATCATATCTTATGGGACTGGACTTACTGATGGCCATTACGTGTCATGTAGGCTTTGGAACCCCAACCCAGGTCCTCTGAAAGAGCAGCCAGTGCTCTTAACTGCTGAGGTAGCTCTCCAGCCCCATGGTGATAATTATGATTCTGACTCTGCCTCCATCTCAGTTTAAAAGCCACTGGTACACGAGCCTTGCCTAGCTCATTCTAGCATGTTGAGATTCTGCCATGGTGTCATTACACCAGGGATATAGGGTGTATATCCTTATAATACAAAATTTTAAGTAAAATTTTTATTAAACATAGCTCATGTTGACTATTCACACTTACACTAGGACTAGATGGGACATCAATAGAACCATTAACAGTCTGGACAGATAGCTCATTCAGTAGAATGCTTGTATTATAAGCCTTAGGATTTTAATTTAACCCCTAGAACCCACATTAAAAACAAAAAACTTGGCTCTGTGGCTTGAGGTTTTAATCCCAGTGCTGGGGAAGTAGACTCAGGAGGGTTCCTGGGGCTCTCTAGCCACTCAGCCTATCTACTTGGTGGGCTCCAGGCTAGTAAGAGACCCTGTCTCAAAAAATAAAAAGTGGTTAGAGCCTGAGGAGAAACCCCTGAGGTTGGCCTCTGGCTTCCACATGCATGTGTATAAATGCTCATGCATCCTCATGCAAATGAATATGCATAAACACACACACACACACACACACACACACACACACAGAACAATTAACAATTAACTGTAGGATATATTTATTGAATTTTGAATTATTGGAGTTGCATGTTTGTCTGGAGAAAGCTTTTAGGAAGCTGAGAGAGAACAGGGGAGACTGTACATTGATGAAGAGAACACCATGAATGGCTGACTGGAACTAGACATTGCTTTTTCCTGCCACTATCATAGCACTCATTAACTTTGTGGAAGGTTCAGGTTAGAAGGAGGATGATAAATAATAGACAAATTTAGGAAAAAACTGTATGCATGATGGAAAAGAAATTTTGTCAAGTTTAGATTTTCAATAAAATGATATCATTAATTTTAACATTTTTATGTCAGTTGATTTTATTTTCTGGCAGGTTGATTGAGTACATTTTGGGGAAACTAAACTTCAGAGATACAGTGCATTTCATGTACACATGTATGTATGTAGGCATGTATGTTACTATATAAACTCTATTTTCCAGAATTATCTCCACTTTACTTTGAGAATTCATATTTTATGAGTTTTAGCATGAATGATTGATCATTTTCAATGAGGGGATTATTCACCACCTCTTTAGAACAGTTTTGTTCAGAGCATTTCAACTTTACTGTGTGTCCTTTTGCTCTGTCTCTGGGTCTTCTGTTGAACTCACTTCTTTCTCGTTCATTTCCTCTTTTTTATGTCTCACTCATTCTCTCTCTCTCTCTCTCTCTCTCTCTCCCTCTCTGTCTCCCTGTATCTCTTTGAGTCTCTAGTCCTCTTTCCTCTTCTTATGTTCAATGCCATTTTGGCTTTGTGGACTTCTGAAAAAAAAAATAAGTCAAACATCTCAACACACACAACAGAATACTCTGAAGTATTTATACAGATTGAATTTTAGCATGTGTTGACATTTTCATCTTTGAATAGCTATAATTAATCAGTTTTCCTTTGATCTGAATTAGATTTACATAGCAGTTCATTTGCCTTTTGATACAGCACTTTCTTAAACAGGTTCTGAAGACTTAGGATGTTGAATAACTAAGAATGTAAAAATCCCTGGACAGGACACATATATTAAAATTTACCCTCCCAGGCTTCAGGGACCATTGCAGAAGAGGGGGTGGAAAGACTGTAAGAACCAGGGGAGGGAGTGCATGATCATAAGGAAACAGTCATATAGGCTCCTGGGACCTTGCTCATATGAACCTACAGCAATGATGACAGCATGCACAACATGCACGCACACTCAGTCAGACAAAACTCAGCATAGAACCGGGGAAATGGGCAGCAGGTCCCAACCTTAACCAAGGAACTACTGATAGATGACTACTGCTGGGTGAGGGAGAGTCGATCTTTAAGGAAGAGACTCTAGATAGGACGACTAGACTCCAGTGGATGAACTTACACCTAAGGACATCTGGGTACACTAACTTGACTCAATAAGCCTTAACATGTGTCACAGAATGCATGAAATACGGTGGGGACTATGGGGGAATGCAGGTGAGGGAGGGGATATAAACATGATTAAAATGTTTTTATGTAATGCACAAAATTCAATAAAATATACTTTGAGAAAAAAGCTTAAAAAGAATGTAAAAATCTAGCCAAGTGTAGAAATAGCTCTCATAGCTAAGGGAGGATTACAGTGCAAGAATACAGACATCGTGTGATTATAATGCTTAGAATTTTAGTGAACAGTGCAAATCAGAATGTAGGATGCTGCCAATCTGTAAACCAGTTACATTTTACAGTTATTTGTAAGCTAGCCAATTAGAAATCAGAATGCACTTTCCTCACAGGAAAACAAATCAAATGTAGCTATAATAATCTAGTCATAAAAAACTAGCTATTCTCCTAGTTGATTGAATTAATGGTGTTATCTAGCTTAAGTAGTTCTAAGAGAAGATAACTCTAAATTTTAATTGTGATAACACAGATACATCTCCTGTCCCTAGTGAAGGGAGTGGGATATGTCTTTATAGCAAGAGCACAGTTAGAACTTTGAAAGAGGTGGGCATAACCTTTGCTATGTGGAGGTGGTTTCCAAGGTCAGCTATAAGGAAAATTTAAGAGAAATAAGGTACCAGCCTTTATGGTAAAGACAGTGTATGCCACAGATACCTATAAAGGAGGAGCTCAATGCAAGATTGAGAGGCTATTTTAGGAGATACAAGGAGGCCTTGAGACTTGAACTAGACATTAAAACATGAATGGTTTCTGGACAGGTGTGGCAGTGCATGCCTATAATCCCAGCACTAGTTAGGCATGGGCAGGAGGATGGTGAGTTTCAGGCAAACATGAGATGCTTAGTGAGTTGAAGGTCAGTTTGGGCTACATAGTAGCCCAACAAAGGGCTTTTTATCTTTTTATTATTTTCCTATATAGTTATTCTAGTTCATATTTCTTGGGTTTTGTTCCTTCCTTCATTCCCCTATATTTCAGCTTGTTTGGTTGAATGGTCTCTGGTTCCTATGTTCAAGAAGCATTTTGCCAGACAGCACAGTGCAAAAGTTAGCAAGAGGTGGGGTAGCAAGATCATGACTTCATATTTCTGCCATACACAGCTAGCCTTCAGTTATCTGCATCTCTATGTGTGCTTTAGCTTTAAAGAACTAAGAGTGGAAACACTCATTTTCTATACCTCTCATACATTCAGAACCTAGCCCTGCATTATTCTATTTCTCATTCAACTTTTTAGACTAAACTCTCTTGAGAAAATTGGAAAGGTGTCCTTTTCTGGAAAGCTCACAGTGCTTTTGAAAATGAAATGTTAGAAATATGAGTATGATACTTCTGTGAGAAAAAATGTGGTACAGTAGTAAGTGTACTAGACTTGCTGAATTGGAAGAGTTAGGAATTCATCTTGTTGGCTCAAGTGATAGGTCTGCAGCTCTGGTAAGGGAATAGGTATCTTCCAGTTTCCTGATCTGGAAAATGCAGCTACTAGTACTGGCCCATCTGTCACACAGGAGGTGGCCAGGTTCAAATGTGATAGAAAGAATATTATATCACCTTGGAAATGATTACAGATCCATAGGTCATGTTATTAATCTCTTGGTCCCTAATTACAATATCTGGGCTTCTATGTCAGGGTTCCTAGAGCTGATGGCACCTTAAGGTGTTTAGTCTGCCCTGATGGTATTAAATGGGCAAACAAGAGGATGTTGTGACAACTAAGCTGTGCAGAAACTGAAGTCAGAAAAGTTAAATGAATTAGTCAGTATCACAGATTAGTCATGAAAATGAATGATAATATTTTCCCATGATATCAGATGATCTTTTGCAAAGAACTATGCGTCTCAATACAGCAGGATATCAGATGATCTTTTGCAAAGAACTATGTGTCTCAATACAGCAGGTTACTTATAAAATGTCGGTCTTCTATTTTTAAGGAGATATGTCCATAATAATTACCATTATTGAGCATAAATTTGGAACTTTGGGCCCAGAATATCCATAATTATGCTTTTTGGAATAATATTCAATTTAATTTAAAAATTCTTAAAAAAGAGTTTGTATTTGGCATTTAAAAAACGTGTTTTGAACATCATTAAACACTGCATAGCTCATTTTCATTACCAGTTTTGTGTGAACCAGAAAGAATATGAGTATCTGACAAATAAGCAAGAGTATTTACAAGGCTTGCTAATTAAGGCAATTGGTACTATTTAAGTAAAGAGGAGGGTAAGCCTTTAGTGAGCATTCTTCCCGAGTGATTAAAGTAAAGATCGATGGAGCTCAGCTTCAGTGAGCTGAGGTCTGGAGATTCGGGAAAAATTACTTTTATCTTACATTTACCCTACTTTATCCCTGTGGATTTAGCAAGCTATTAGAGAGGTGCATTGTGGAGAATTACCAAACTGCACTATATATTATTCTCCTGATGAGTTCCTACTTTAGCAATAATCAAGGCAACTCAGAAATAATGAAAGTGAAGATACCATCACTAAATAACCAGTAGAATTTGTTTTAGTCCCAGTTCTGAGGATGGATTTATCGTCTGTTATAGTTACTAATTTGTACATGATGATGAGCGTAAGATTTTTGCCTTTGTCTGTTTTCCTTACACTGGAAGCATTCACTGTGGTTAAGAACTTCTTGCAGTCAGGTATGAACTTTGGTTTATGGTGATGTAAATAGGGAGAAGCTTGAAAGAATCACCAGTGACAGCATTTAATTGTCTCATAGCGACGCTTAGTAGGTGCTGGTAGAGGACAATTCTCTGTAGTAGTCAAAGAAACAAATAGATTTGCTGCTATTTATTCAGTCAAACATCTCCAGCTGGAGGAATTGAGTTATAAATCTTGAATACCTGGAATTTCTCAGGAATCTTCATGTCCCTCCACTCAAACAGAAGCTATATCAGATCTTCGGACTGGTGATCAGTTCTGGTCTTAAACAAGCTTAGAGTAGTGAGGTGGCAGTATAACATCTTGACATAGAGGCTGTCCTAATGCTCCTTAGTCTTCACTGGACTCCACATTTCCAGTCAAATTTCTCACTTATCCTATTCAAAGTTAATTTTTGATAATTATATATTGATTACTTTTATAATTACTATAGTGCTTCTATGTGGATGAGATGATGCCAAGTTGGAGGAAAGAACATGACTGATGTGACTGCAAACATTCTTTGGAGGACTCTGAACTAAGAAAAGAAGTGAAAGAACACTGTTCACTTGTGACGCTTTTACAAAATAGAAGGAGCCTAAGAGAGTGGGACCGTAGGAGACAGGTATTATCAAGGGTGAAATGGGGAAAATGGGGATACTTTAACTGGGAAGGAAGGAGGGATGATTAGACAGGGAGAGGGGAAAGATAATGCCTAGCTGATATGAAAAATCAGAGGGAAATATACTAGTTCAAAAATCCATTGAAAAAAATCACACATACAATATCACTATATGAGCCCGTGTGTATAGCTGAAGGCTATATAACAAGAAACAGTACCAGATAGGAGAAACCTCCCTTCAAGTTGTTGGCCAGGGTAGTTCAAGAGACTCACAGAAGGCTATTGCCATAGTGCCCCCTGCCCCGAATTTGAAGGTAAGACCCTACTGCTGAAGACAAGACATACTTTGGACACAGAATTTGGAGCAATGGAGCTAGAACTGACCTGGAAGCCACCTCCCTGCAGGCTAGTTCTCATAGTTTTGGAGAACACTATACAAGCTGCTAAGACAGATCATCAGTCGATCATCCAACCCTAGCTTTAAGGCCTATTAGTTACAACAATGATGGGTACAGCAAACTATGTTGGGGCAGTAGTGTCACTTTTATCTTGGGGGTAATCAACAGCTACTTAATTGGACTTAAAGCCCACTCAATGGGAGGGAGCTCATGTCTGGTACTATAAAAATAGCCAAATATAGCCGGGCATGGTGGCACATGCCTATAGTCCCAACACTTGGGAGGCAGAGGCAGGAGGATCTCTGTGAGTTCAAGGCCAGCCTGGTCTACATAGTTACAGGATAGCTGGGGCTACAGAGAGACCCTGCTTCAAAAAGACAAAAACCGCCAAATACACAGGACTAGAAAGATCATAATTTCTTAGAGAAAACCATAAGACTGTCACATCTAGACAAATGTAATTTCTTACTATGTGATAAATAAGGATCCTTATATTTACAGACAAGTATCCCAGTCACCACTAGATAAAGAAGTTTCTTCTGCAATGGATGGAGATTATTACAGTTTCACAATTGGTCACACACAAAGAATAAGTGTCTGTGAAATGCCCAACCCTAAGTGACCCATCTACAATGGAAACTCTACACCTAAGGTTCATGGAATAGAGTAAAACAAGGGATAGAGAGCATACTAATGCATCTCTCAACTGTCATCAAAAAAGCTTCCTCAAGCTACAAAGAGCAATGAACATAAGGGACCACAAATGGCCAAAGCCTAGACAATAAGAGTCTGTAGAGTGTAGGTTCTTGGACAGGACTCCAGTTTTAAACTTCACCTACCCATGGCTCAGGGACTATTGTGGAAAAGGTGCATCACCACACGGAAACAGAGTCTTACAGGCTCCTGGGTCCTTGCTCATATGAACTTATAGTTATGGTGACAGCATGCACACAACCCATGCAAACTCAAGGAGACAAAAACAGCACAGAACTGGGGAAGTGGGCAGCAGGCCCCAAACTTAGTTGAAGAACTGTTGGAAGCTGATTACTGCTGGGTGAGGAAGAGCTGATCTTTAAGGGAGGAACTCTAGATAGGCCTACTAGACCTCAGCAGACGAACTTGAACTGAGGGAAGTCTGGAGACACTAACTTGACTCAGTAGGCTTTAACATCAGTGACAGAATGCATGAAATCCAGTGGGGAGGGTCTATGGTAGGTGCCAATGGGGAAGGAGGAATAAAGATGATGATGTTGTGTATGAAATACACAAAAAATCAATAAAAAATAGAACCTTTCTTTTGGATATTCATCTTATGATGGAATTGCTGGTGCTGAGCTTAAAATGCAGTCATGAGATGGTGGGACGGCTCAGCGATTAAGAGCATATATTGCTCTTGCAGAGGACTCAAGTTTGGTTCTTGGCACCCACGTTCGACAGTTCACAACAGCCTGTAACTCCATCTCCAGGGGAACTGGACACATCTGGTCTCCATGAGCACTGCACTTATGTGCATGTACCCACTCACCCCATATACATATACATAATTGAAAATTAAAAAATCATTTAAAATAGATAAAATTAGTAAAAGGCAATCAGAAATACAAACCAAACAGCAACAACAAAAAAATAGAACCTTATGTAGATAACATGTTTTTTAACTACCTGAATGTTTAGGAGTTAGAATTTTTGGTGCTAGAGATTTGTAAAATATAAAAATCATCTCCAAAATAAAAAAATTTTACGGCTAAAATTGCTTAAAATATTGGTATGTTAAGAACATTTTCGGAAGGTAGGCAAAACCAGTCTGCACAATGGCACAAGATAATTGGGTTCACATGAAGTATGGGAAAATTGTAAAAGTAATTTTTGCATAAAATTTAAAATATATGGAGATAAATAATTAAATTAAAGAATAGTACATATTCATTACTAAACATTTGTAACAAAGATTTCACCAACTATTATTTGCTTTCCCAGTTGTTTTCCTATGTACATTTATAAAAAGAGATAGAATTGTTTTCGTGCAACTACTAACACGAGTAATCATTTAAAAGCACATTCTGAAGAATATGCAAAATACAAAATAA
>NW_008357649.1:1136343-1141608 GCF_000622305.1 Nannospalax galili
TTTGCAAGTTTCACACAATATTTTGATTATATTGAGATCCTCCCCCATATCTGCACCCACCTTTCCAACCTCTAACAAATATATATATATATGTGTGTGTGTGTGTGTGTGTGAGAGAGAGAGAGAGAGAGAGAAAGAGAGAGAGAGCGAGAGAGAGAGAGAGAGAGAGAGAGAGAGAGAGAGAGAGAGTCAGATTTGGGTCTCCAAATGCCATTTGATGTGAGTCCATTTGCTGGAGCTTAGTCAATCTAAGAATCTCACCCTTAAATGAGGCTGCATTTCCTCTTTCCAGCAGTCACTGGTTGCCAGTAGTTCCTGTTAGGGTTGGGACTTCTCACCCACTTCCCCAAGTCAATGCTGGGATCTTGTCTGGTTAGAGCTTTTGTGGAACTTGTCCATGCTGTCAACATTGCTGTGAGTTCATATGAATAACTTCCCAGATGTCTGGAAAATTCTGTTACCTCCTCTGGCTCTTACATTTTTTCTGCCGTCTCTTTTGCAATGACCCCTGAGCCTCAGGAGGCATAAGTTTGATACAGGTGTCCTATTCAGGGATAAGCAGTCAGTGACTCTTGTTCTCTGCATGTTGGCCAGTTGTGGTTCTGTGTGGAGAGCCACAGCCTCTGCCGCCATTACAAGATGGCGCCGGTATCCGGACCTTCTTAAAAGTAAACATCCTGCCACACCCATAAGGGGCGTGCACAAGAGCCTGCTTTCCCCCGCCTCCTCCCGTGGCATGATCTCCAGCAACCAATCCGCTTCTTATGATCTCCAGCAACCAATCCGCTTCTTATGATCTCCAGCAACCAATCCGCTTCTTATGATCTCCAGCAACCAATCCGCTTCTTATGATCTCCAGCAACCAATCCGCTTCTTATGATCTCCAGCAACCAATCCGCTTCTTATGATCTCCAGCAACCAATCCGCTTCTTATGATCTCCAGCAACCAATCCGCTTCTTATGATCTCCAGCAACCAATCCGCTTCTTATGATCTCCAGCAACCAATCCGCTTCTTATGATCTCCAGCAACCAATCCGCTTCTTATGATCTCCAGCAACCAATCCGCTTCTTATGATCTCCAGCAACCAATCCGCTTCTTATGATCTCCAGCAACCAATCCGCTTCTTATGATCTCCAGCAACCAATCCGCTTCTTATGATCTCCAGCAACCAATCCGCTTCTTATGATCTCCAGCAACCAATCCGCTTCTTATGATCTCCAGCAACCAATCCGCTTCTTATGATCTCCAGCAACCAATCCGCTTCTTATGATCTCCAGCAACCAATCCGCTTCTTATGATCTCCAGCAACCAATCCGCTTCTTATGATCTCCAGCAACCAATCCGCTTCTTATGATCTCCAGCAACCAATCCGCTTCTTATGATCTCCAGCAACCAATCCGCTTCTTATGATCTCCAGCAACCAATCCGCTTCTTATGATCTCCAGCAACCAATCCGCTTCTTATGATCTCCAGCAACCAATCCGCTTCTTATGATCTCCAGCAACCAATCCGCTTCTTATGATCTCCAGCAACCAATCCGCTTCTTATGATCTCCAGCAACCAATCCGCTTCTTATGATCTCCAGCAACCAATCCGCTTCTTATGATCTCCAGCAACCAATCCGCTTCTTATGATCTCCAGCAACCAATCCGCTTCTTATGATCTCCAGCAACCAATCCGCTTCTTATGATCTCCAGCAACCAATCCGCTTCTTATGATCTCCAGCAACCAATCCGCTTCTTATGATCTCCAGCAACCAATCCGCTTCTTATGATCTCCAGCAACCAATCCGCTTCTTATGATCTCCAGCAACCAATCCGCTTCTTATGATCTCCAGCAACCAATCCGCTTCTTATGATCTCCAGCAACCAATCCGCTTCTTATGATCTCCAGCAACCAATCCGCTTCTTATGATCTCCAGCAACCAATCCGCTTCTTATGATCTCCAGCAACCAATCCGCTTCTTATGATCTCCAGCAACCAATCCGCTTCTTATGATCTCCAGCAACCAATCCGCTTCTTATGATCTCCAGCAACCAATCCGCTTCTTATGATCTCCAGCAACCAATCCGCTTCTTATGATCTCCAGCAACCAATCCGCTTCTTATGATCTCCAGCAACCAATCCGCTTCTTATGATCTCCAGCAACCAATCCGCTTCTTATGATCTCCAGCAACCAATCCGCTTCTTATGATCTCCAGCAACCAATCCGCTTCTTATGATCTCCAGCAACCAATCCGCTTCTTATGATCTCCAGCAACCAATCCGCTTCTTATGATCTCCAGCAACCAATCCGCTTCTTATGATCTCCAGCAACCAATCCGCTTCTTATGATCTCCAGCAACCAATCCGCTTCTTATGATCTCCAGCAACCAATCCGCTTCTTATGATCTCCAGCAACCAATCCGCTTCTTATGATCTCCAGCAACCAATCCGCTTCTTATGATCTCCAGCAACCAATCCGCTTCTTATGATCTCCAGCAACCAATCCGCTTCTTATGATCTCCAGCAACCAATCCGCTTCTTATGATCTCCAGCAACCAATCCGCTTCTTATGATCTCCAGCAACCAATCCGCTTCTTATGATCTCCAGCAACCAATCCGCTTCTTATGATCTCCAGCAACCAATCCGCTTCTTATGATCTCCAGCAACCAATCCGCTTCTTATGATCTCCAGCAACCAATCCGCTTCTTATGATCTCCAGCAACCAATCCGCTTCTTATGATCTCCAGCAACCAATCCGCTTCTTATGATCTCCAGCAACCAATCCGCTTCTTATGATCTCCAGCAACCAATCCGCTTCTTATGATCTCCAGCAACCAATCCGCTTCTTATGATCTCCAGCAACCAATCCGCTTCTTATGATCTCCAGCAACCAATCCGCTTCTTATGATCTCCAGCAACCAATCCGCTTCTTATGATCTCCAGCAACCAATCCGCTTCTTATGATCTCCAGCAACCAATCCGCTTCTTATGATCTCCAGCAACCAATCCGCTTCTTATGATCTCCAGCAACCAATCCGCTTCTTATGATCTCCAGCAACCAATCCGCTTCTTATGATCTCCAGCAACCAATCCGCTTCTTATACATCATAAATGGGACCTTTGGGGCATATATAGGCTACAGCTCTCCCACTTCTCGTCGTCTGTGGTCTTCAGTCTTCAACTAAACTGCTGCAGAAGGATCCTGACTTGTCCTCCCGCGTCGTTCTTGCTGGCGAGACGGAAAGCGGTCGGGGACAGTTCTGTGTTAGTCAACACATGCCACATAAGGAATCTTTTCTGCTGAATATTGAGAGACACATTATTCTAAAGGTATAGCAATAAGTCACAAGGAATCAATTTAATAGTTATCAGAATAGCATTACACTTTCATCCATGGGCTCTGGGCTGTTTAGCCTCAGGTTCTGATGCCTAATATCAATGTCAGGCATGGATTCCTTCCTATGAAGAGGATCTTAAGTCCAATTATAAAGTAGTTGGTTACTCCATAATATTTGTGTCACTCTTATACCCGTGGACATTTTTAAAAAAATCTTTATTTTATGTGTATGAGTGTTTTGCCTGCAAGTGTACCTGTGCTGTGCAGTACCTGTGGGAGGACAGAAGAGGGTGTCAGATCCTCTGGAGCTGGAGTTATGGACGGTTGTTAGCCTCTGTGTGGGTGCTGGGATATGAACCCAGATCTTCTGCAATAGTAGCTAGTGCTCTTTACCACTGAATTATCTCTCCAGGCCTGAAGAGTGTCATATTTTCCAGGCCAGTTGTAGCTCACAAGATTCACAGCTGGGTAAGGTCCATGCTAAGTTTTCTCTTCAGGTTCCTCGCATAGTGTCTTCCAGCACTGTGAAAGCTAGACAATAGAAGTTAGCACTAGCTTGATTTATCCTTATTTATTCTACGATTCATGTATGTACTGTCTTCAGAAAGAGGATCTTACCATCAATTTCTGGTGAGTAACCAAGAGCAGGATCAATGGCCAGTCTTGTTTGAGGGTCTGTGGGATGCCTGGTCAACAGCTTCAAAAAAGAGACCATTCCTGGCACTGGGCTTTTATTTTGCAAGCTTATGGTGTCTGGTAGGAGCCATGTCTCCCTATTATAAGGTAACTCCTTTTAATCTCTTTTTATATTGAGTATGTATATACTTTAAGAAGCTTTTGTAGTGGTAGGCTTCCATATGATTTTTTTCTAAAGGTCTTTTAAGTTATCTCTCTCCATATTCCCTCCTCTGCTCTGCCCTTCTCCTCCGCACCCCCTTTAACTCTTCTACTTTGCTACTCTCCTTGCTCCCTTTATATCATTGCATTTTACCTCCCCTCCCACGAAGTCCCCCTAACCCATGGCCATTTAATAGTTTTTGACCTCTCTGGATTTTCAAATTGAAATATCCATACTAAGATTTCAAAGCTAGCATTCAGCAATACTCATGAGACAGAACATAAGACGTTTGTTTTCTTGGGTCTGGGTTACCTCACTCAGGATGACTGTTTCCAGTTCTATCCATTTACCTGTGGATTTTGTAATTTCATTTTTTAAGAGCTGAATAGCACTCCATTGTATATATGTTCCACACTTTCATTATCCATTCATCAGCTGATGGACATTTACGTTGTTTCCAATTTCCAAGTATTATGAAAAGGACAGCAATGTGCATGAATGAATAGGTATTTCTATAGCAGGATATAAAGTCTTTTGTGTCTATGCTCAAAAGTAGTATGGCTGGATCAAACATTAGATCAATTTCTTACTTTTTGAGGAATCCTCACACATGGTTTCTGTACCAGCTTTCACTCCCACCAGCAGTGGATCAGTGTCCCCTTTCTCCACATCCTCACCAGCATTTGTCATTGTTTGTTATTTGAATCTTAGCCATTCTGACTGGGTAAGATGACATCTCAAAGTGACTTTAATTTATATTACTTGGTGGTTAAAGATGTTGAACATTTAAAAAATATTTCTTAGCCGTTTGCATGCACCTTAAGAGAACTCTCTGTTCATTTTGTTTTTTGATGAGTAGTCTTTTTGAGTTCTTTGTATATTCTGGATACTAACACTTTCACAGGTAAAGCTGGTAAAATTGATTTTGCATGCTGTAGATTGCCTCCTCCATCGAATGTTACTGTTTTTTTTTTTTTTTTTTTTTTTTTTCAAAAACTTTTTTTTTTTCAGGGGGCGCCTTTTTCGATTCCCTTTTTTAATCTCTGGCACATAGAAGCACCTTTAAGAAAACCTCTTTTTTTTTTTATAAATTTACACACTT
>NW_008357649.1:1142232-1143804 GCF_000622305.1 Nannospalax galili
CTTTTTAGTTATGAGGTGCCATTTGTCAGTTACCGTATTTAATGCTTGCACTATAGAAGTCCTGTTCAGAAAGTCCTTTCTTGTTTCTATAAATTGCAACATATTCCATCCCTTCTCCTCTGTCTGGATCAGGGTATCAGGTCCTATATTGAGGTCCTTTATCCATTTGGAGTTCAGTTTAGAGCACAGTGAGAGACAGCGATCTAGTTCCATTCCTCTACATTCAGTTATCCAGGTGGACCGACATTTGTAGAGCATGCTGCCTTTTCCCCAGTGTGTATGTGCTGGATAGCTTTAGTGTCAACTTGACGCACCTGGGTTGAGGGAGCCCTAAGTGGGGAATTTCCTCCATTGAACTTGCCTGTGGCCATGTCTGAGGGGCATCTTCTTGATGAGTGATGTGGGAGGGCCCAGCCCACTGTGGGTGGTGCCACCCCTGGGCAGGTGGGCCTGTGTTGCATAAGAAAGCAGGCTGAGCAGGGGCCAGGGGAGCAAGCCAGTAAGCAGTGTTCCTCCATGGCCTGTGCTCCAGCTCCTGCCTCCAGGTTCCTGCTTTGAGTTCCTACCTTGGACTCCCAGATGAACTGTGACGGGGAGATGTAAGATAAATAAACCCTTTCCTCCCCAAGTTGGTAATGGTCAGAGTGTTTTGTCACAGCAATGGAGAAACAAACTAGAACTTGTGGCTACTTTCTTAAAAATCACATGTTGTAAATATGTGGGATTAAATCTGGGTTTTTAATTCTATTCCCCTGATCAGTGTATTTGTTTTCATGCCAATACCATGCTGTTTTGATTACTATGGCTCTGTAGTACAATTTGAGATCGGGGATAATAATGCCTCCAGCAGTTCTTTTATTGATCAGGACTATTTGGCTATCCAGATTTTTTGTGTTTCCATATGAAATTTGAGATATTTTTCAAAAAATTTTTAGTCTTTTTGAGACAGGGTCTTCTTGTAGCCCAAGCTGGCCTGGAACTCACCAGGCTGGCCTTGAATTCAAAGAGATTTGCCTGCCTTTGGCTCTGGAGTGCTGGGACTAAGGGTGTACGCCACCACACCTGGCAAGATATTTTTCAATTTCTGTGATGAATTTTGTGAGAATTTTGATGGACGTTGCATTGAATTTGTGGACTGTTTTCGGTAGAATGACCATTTTCACACTCTTAATCCATGAGCACTGGGAAGTCTTTCTATCTTCTAGTGTCTTCTTTAACTTCTTTCTTCACTGTCTTAAAGTTTTTATTACACAAGTCCTTCACTTCCTTGGTTAGATTTATTTCAAGGTAGTTTATGGATTTTGAGGCTATTGTGAATGGGATTGTTTCCCTGATTTCTTTGTTGGTATGTGTGTTGTTGCTGTATAGGAAGGCTACTGACTTTGGGGTGTTAATTTTTTTTTTTAATTAAAAAAATTTTTTTTTTACAATTGTCCTTGGTTATTCAAGGTAGTTTATGGATTTTGAGGCTATTGTGAATGGGATTGTTTCCCTGATTTCTTTGTTGGTATGTGTGTTGTTGCTGTATAGGAAGGCTACTGACTTTGGGGTGTTAATTTTTTTTTTTTTTTT
>NW_008357649.1:1148470-1150643 GCF_000622305.1 Nannospalax galili
TATGGGCATGTCTTTCTTTAAGTTTGGGAAATTTTCTTCCACAATTCTGTTGAAGATCCGGTCCATGCCATTGTCTTGGGATTCTTCTCCTTCCTGTATGCCTATGATTTGCAAGTTTGGTCTTTTTATGGTATCACTCAATTCCTGCATATTCCATTCTTGTGATTTCTTAAATTTTTCATAATCTTTGCTTGAGTGATCTAATTCATACAGTTGATCTTCCAGTCTTGCTAGTCTGTTTTCCATTTCATTCATCCTATTGGTGAGGCATTCTCCTGTCGTTTGTAATTGGCTTATGGAGTGTTTCACTTCGTTCTTTATTTCAGCCTTAGTATTCTTCAATATTTCTAGCTCTTTTCTGAATTCATTCAGAAGTTTATCCCTATCTTCCTTCAGCTCTATTATTACCTTGTTTGTGTGTTCTTTAAATTCAGTGAA
The DNA here is from genome assembly GCF_000622305.1 of Nannospalax galili. NCBI lineage: Eukaryota > Metazoa > Chordata > Mammalia > Rodentia > Spalacidae > Nannospalax > Nannospalax galili. Next base: position 1,148,909 of record NW_008357649.1, read on the forward strand.
TTCTTTTATCATATTCATCATTGTTCTTTTGAGATCCATGTCCTGCATTGTCTCTAGAGGATTCTCATTGTGCTCCTCTAGAGGATTACTGGTATTTGGTGGGGATATGTTATTTTGGTTTTTCATGTTATTATTTTTTCTCTGTGATTTTGACATGTGAATTTCTTTTGTAGTTTCTGACTCTTGTGTGATACTCGGGCCTTCAAGTTTAGTTCTGCTTCTTTTATTTTTGAGCTTTATGTGTCTTTGTGGTTTACTTTTTGGGTATGAAGAGCTGGTTCGTCTAAGCTTTTGGTTTTCTCTTTTGATTTTATTGTCCTGGCTGGATTGATTTTGTCTTCAGGAGTTCCGTGGTGGCCCAATTCCCATGTGGGTCAGAATTTTTCAGGCTTTCTCCTCAGGTCTGGAATCTTCTAAGAATGCTTTTGTCCTCGGGAACTTGGGTGTTGGACTGACCTGAGACCCTGGCCATGCCACACAGGGATGCAAAGGCAGATGGGGCGGGAAGAAGCCCCAAGATTTCCCAGGGAGTGGATTGAGTAGCTGGGTTGTACTGGATGCAAAGGATCAGGGAGAGTAAAGGTAAGCCTCGGAGCCCCAGAAAGAGGCTGTCAGCCCCAGAAAGAGGCTGGCGGGTGTTGCAGGACCAGGGAAGTAGAGGGAGGTGAGGGTGGGGCCAGGACCAGAAGCGGTGCTCCTGGGGCCCAAGAAAGGCACAGAGTTGGTCTGGGTGAGACAGGTCAAGAAGCAGTATTGGTTCCCCAGGTGTCTGGGGCCCCAAGACTGGGAATGGCACAGGGCTCAAACTAGGAGTATAGAATCGCGGGGGGATGGAAGGGTGAATGTGGCTTAGGGAGTCCCGGCCCGGAGGGCTGAGCTATAGACTTACCCCAAGAGGCCTGATGATAGTAGTGCAGGCTAGGAGAGTTAGCCGGTGGTGCAGGCCCAGGGAAGCAGAGAGAGGTGAGGGCGGGGCCAGGACCAGAAGCGCTGCTCCTGGAGCCCAAGAAAGGGACTGAGTTGGTGTGGGTGAGAATGATCAGGAGGCAGTATTGGTTCCCCAGGTGTCTGGGGCCCCAAGACTAGGAATGGCGCAGGGCCCAAACTAGGAGTATAGAACGGCAGGAGGGATGGAAGGGTGAATGTGGCTTAGGGAGACTTGGCGTGGAGAGCTGCGCTATAGCAGGGTGTTAATTTTATAACCTACTACCCTGCTAAATGTGTTTATCAGCTGTAAGAGTTTTCTGATGGAGTCATTTGGATCTTTTTTTTCTCATTGAACTTTGTTATTCATTTGGATGATTTCTTAATATTTTTAAGAGTATTGTTACTTTTTAAAAAATTATTTATTTGATAACCACACAATCAGAAGAAGCATTTCATTACAACAGTATTGATATAGTCAATAACAATTTCCAGAGCTAACATGCATCGCCTTCAAAATTGGCTATAAATTTTTAGGTTTACAGTTGAGTTAATACAGTTATACAATATTGTACTCAGTATAAACCCTATAAGACATAAAATTAAATGAGGCTTTAAATTTAAAAAAGATCTCCATTTCACTATTGAAATACACAGTTACATACAGAAAAATTCATTTTCAATACAATTGACGCTAAGATGCACTTGCATTTCTAGTCTCTATATCTGATTATTACTAGTCACAGTCAGTTACTTTCTGAGCTCCTTGGCATCTGAGCATGGATATAAAGTCATCAGGTAGATTTCAATG
>NW_008357649.1:1150964-1152092 GCF_000622305.1 Nannospalax galili
TACTGTAGCCTTGAGCTATAAACATGGACTCTTAAAGAATTATACTGATCACTTTAATCTTTGGTTATACTTTCCTTTTTGGGTGTTTAAGATCCTACAGTTGGCCCAGATAAACCAATTTATTTTTACTCTTAAGGCCATCTGAGTATCTGTTCCTCAGGGGTCACATAGGATTGGGAGGAGCCACTTGCTCCTTTTTTAAACCAGTTCCACCTATATGATGATAAGTCAAAGGTCCTGCTCGACCATGGTTGGCTTCGCTTGGAAGTGTGGAGGAAATGATTCCTCTGTGTTGACCCTCCTCTTTATAGAATGGACACTGGTTCAAGCCATCTGGTGGGGACTCCTCAGCCTCCTTGATCAAGAAGACAGGTTACCATCACTATTATAGGACATTTTTGAGAGATGCTCATAGTCCCCTGGAACTAGTCAACCTAGAAGGGCTAGGAGCAAAAAATGTCCTTTGTGTCCCTCTGATCAAATTGTTGTAGGTCTCAAAGTATGTCTGTTAAACACCCAAGAAGTTTAGTTCCACCAGTCTGGTATTTTTAGTTACTGTGTGTCATGTAGATAAATCTTGGGCAAAGACAAGTTGTCTCAGATAAACCTTACCTAGACATATATTTCTTGATCTGCTATGTATATAAATCTTGGGCAAAGACCAGCTGTTCTCAGATAAACCCTACCTAGACATATATTTCTTGATCTGCCATGTATAATTTGTCATTAGGTTGTAGGAGTAATATGGTTCTCTCTGATTTTCAAAACTAGCTAGGCATTGTTTATCTCTCACATTGTCTCACCCCTCCATCATGCTTTTCCCTCTTAAGGTGCCCCCATTTCCCCCCTTTCTCCATTACCAATACCCTTCTCCTATGGTCCTACCTCTCTTGAGCTCCTTCTTTCCCTTTATCCCCTAAGTTCCTTGTATAACCTTCCCTCCCCCTCCCTTAAACCTGATTTTTATCCATATCTCCCTTATTAAGGCCTGTTTCCTACTGTCCTTCTCTTTCAGGGCTGCAAACTGGTTCAGCCCCTATGGAAAGCAGTGTGGAGAACTCAAAAAACTACAAATAAACCTACGTTTGACCCAGTTATACCACTCCTTGGCATATACCCAAAGAACTC
>NW_008357649.1:1152249-1153476 GCF_000622305.1 Nannospalax galili
TGTAATCATGAAATTTTCAGGTAAATGGATGGAACTAGAAACTGTTATACTAAGTGAAGTAACACAGACTCAGAAAAAAAAATCAACATATGTTCTCCCTCATATGTGGATCCTAGAACAGACTATGATAAATAAGTAAGCAACCAGACATTTGGATCTTTTATGTGTAGAATCTACAACGTAATTTTTAATGAATGTGCATTAATCTATTGAATAGCCATGTTTTAATTTGTTAAAACCATCCTTATGAGTGTTCTTTATTTAGATTATTGACTTTGTTTATGATCATAAAATAAACAAGGCTTGTGTATGTACATATATGTTTTTATGCATATAATTTGAAGAATCAATAAGTTTTCAGTCTGTTTTACTGCATGGTACATAATTGCTATGCAGATAAGGTGTATCACTTTATAGTTCCATAAATAATATGAGAAAATGTCTATTCACCTGCACCCTTAACAAAGGTGGATATTACCATTTACCTTAGTTTAATTTCCACTGTTATGATAAAATACCCTGACAAAAAAGGCTTACAATAGAAAAGGCTTATTTGGCTTAAAATTCCAAGTTACAGTTCTTCATCATTGGTAAGTCAAGACAGGAACTGGAGGCAGCTCTTCATATAACAGCTAAAGGCAGAGAGAGGACAAACTCATGTATACCTATTAGTGTTCAGCTTACTGTCTACACTTACACAATAGAGGACCCCCTGCATAGGGAATGGTACTTCCCACATGAGTTAATGAGCAAGACAATCTTCCTAGATATGCCCACAGGCCAACCTGATCTAGAGAAACCCCACTGAAACTTGTTTTACAGATGATTCTAGATTGTGTCACGCTGACAATTAGAACTAACCATCATGCCATTTAAATAACTACTTACTAATTTTCTAGTAAAAGTTGTGCTTTGATGTTTCAACTGTTTCTTTCCTTTGATTCATAATAAGGGTTTGACTGTTTTTATTTAGTTTTTAAAATTTAGACTTAAGGGCTGGAGAGATAACTCAGAGGTTAAGAGCACTGACTGCTCTTGTAGAGGACCTAGGTTCCATTCTCAGTACTCACATAGTGGCTAACAATTGTCATAATTTCAGTTCCAGGGGATCTGACACCTTCTTCTGACCTCCATGGGCATTGTACAACACAGGTGCACTTATATACATGCAGGCAATACATTCATACAAGTAAAAAATAAATGAATAAAAATAATAAATAAAATAAA
>NW_008357649.1:1153516-1171547 GCF_000622305.1 Nannospalax galili
CACTTGCCCTTTAGCATATTCTCCATACCTTATGCACATGTTTGGTTTCACAATGTCCAATATGTATTTGCTACTATCTGCTTCTTATGGAATACTGATAAAGACGTTTAATCTGAGATCAGATAGACACAATTTCCTCTAGCAATTTTATGATTTCATATTTTAATATTTAAATCACAAAATCAAGAAAATATTTTGTGTTTGTTGTCATGTGTGAATCTGAATTTTTGCTAACATTTAGACAGTGTCTTTAGATCATCTACTGGCAATAACTTTCCTCACAGACATGAAGGAACCTCTTCATTTCATATGCTACATCCCTAGGGTCACTGTGGTCACTTTTAGGATCTTAATCTGATTTCCATTCCTTTTGATGTATTTTTGTAGCAGGCTGAGAAGAATTGTTGAGGTATTTGAATGCATTTTGATATCTGGTTCTACAACTTCCCCACCTTCCTTACATACTGATATTTGTCTCTGCTTTGTCTCCAGATGCTGGTTTTCAGTCATTTTGTCAAGTCATGAAATAATTTCCAGTGGCACTGATTACATGCCTATTAATTTTATTAACTATAAAAAATGTATAATACAGTTTTTAAAAATGTCATTTTGTCCCAGCTTTGAGACCAGCCACAGTTTTTCCCTGTCCTCAGAGTGCCTAACCCTAATTGCCCCAGGCCCAGGTTTAGAACACTGTGGGAAAAGCTCCTGCAGCCCCACAGCTCACTGAACTTCTCTAGTTCGCTCATTCTTACCCCCCTTCACCCTTTCATTTCCCTCAAAACCCACGATGCAAGTGTTTGATGGCAGCTGCCTCTGTCACTGATTACTAACTTCAGTGGCCCTGTGTCGTGCACCACATCCTCCTCAGTGATGTGTGAATAATAGCAAACCTGTAAGACCCTTGATTTCTCCCTTTAGATCTGCTCTGAACTCACCACATCTCATCTAAGGCAAATAAATTGATATAACATTTGTTTTTCCAAATTTGGAAACTTGTGTATTCAAAAACTATTATTAACATGCAAATTTTTAAATAAATCTAAATGTTGATTTTAAGACTATGAGAGGCAGCTGGGCATAGCGGCACATACCTTTAATCCCACCTCTCCTGAAGGAGGTAGAGGCTAGTGGGTCTCTGTAAGATGGAGTCCAGCTTGGGCTACATAAGGAATTCCAAGACATCTTGAGCTACAGCTGTCTCAAAATAACAGCACAATAAAAATAAATAAAATAAAAATAAAAATTACAAAAAGAATATGAGAGGTGAAATACCAAAATACTAAACAATTCACAGACTGTTAACTAATGACTCTAAGTTTCCTGATCTGACCTGGTTTCTCTGGGAGGTTTGAATTTTCATCTGTTTTCTTGATATGTGAATTTAGCTGTATAATTGCTGTCTCACACTTAGCAAACCTCAGGCGAGTCTCTTTATTTTCCTTAAGTTGTGTTCTCATTCTCAGTTGATGACATCACCACGCACCAGCTTTCAAAACACCTGAGCTGGTGGTGTTTCTTTCCTTCCTCTTCCCGTGTGCACTGCTGATTCTGCTAACCCTGTTGGCTCTCCCACCACAGTAAATGTGTACTTTCTACTCTCCTCATCACCATACCGCCCTTCCTGGTCCAAACTCCCACCATAGATGACCTCTACCACTTCTTTGTCCTACTGATCTTTTAGTGACATCTCATCTCAAAGTAATTGTCAAAATAAATTTTCATGTAAAATTATCTTTTATTTACTCATATTGTTTGCATTTACTATTTTTAATTTTTTCTTCATTTTGATCATTTCATACATGTATATAAAGAAATAATATCCTGTCTTCCCTCATACCTCCTTCCAAATCTTCTCTATCTTCCCAACATGACACCTCTACCAATGTCATGCCTTTTATTTATTTTCCGGATAACCTACTAAGTCCAGTTAGTGCTGCTCAAAATGCATGTGAAGTCCTGTACTAGAGTATGGGAAAACTACCAGTGACTGTATCCTTGATTCTCTCTCCTTTAGCAACTGTTCACTGCCAATATCTCCTTGGTAAGGGGTGAAACCTGGAGATAATCTATTCTGTCTGTCCAAGAATTTGACTGCCTTGATCTTGTTTGTGTAGGTCTTGTGCAGGTAGCCACAGCTTCTACGAGAGTATGACTGTGATAGCCACGTCATGTCCAAAAGATTGTATTTCACAGCATTCCCCTGCCCTTCAGCTTTCACATTCTTTCTGCCTTGTCTACCGTGATGTCCCTGAGCTTTGGTGTTGGGGGTGCAATGAGCATAAGACAGATGTTCTGTTGAGGGCTCAGCACTGAGTCTCTGATTCTTAGCACTCTGGCCAGCCATGCATCTCTCCACCGACTGCTGTTCATTGACAAAAGAAGCTTTTCTGAGCAAGGTTGAAAGCAGCCCAAGTCTATGGGTAGACATAAACATTTAGAAGGCATTTTGGTAGCATGACCATTTAGTAAAATGACCTCCCCTGCCACTAGCTTCTGACCAGGATTACAGTATCAGGCATGAAATTTCTTCCTGTGGAGCAGGTCTGAAATGCATTCAGAAAGCAGGTTAGTTATCCCATAACAGTCATGGCACTATTGTACCAGTAGTTACAACTCCCCCGTGGCAGGTTGATATTGTATCATGCAGGGTCCAACACTGAGTAAGATCATTGATATTTTTTTCTCTCCCAGCAGCCCGCAAAATACAAAACACCTCTCAACAATGAAACCTAGGCACCGGGGGGAAGTTTTCCAGTAGTTTGAGATTAATTTCTCTATTTCCTGCAGCCAATTTCCTGCACATGTTGTCTTCAGCAATAAGGTCTTACCATGTAGTTACAGTGATTAACCAAGAGCAATGGCAACATCCTGGGTTGTATTGGAGACCTCTGGGGCTCTGATCAATAAATAACTTGTAAGGAATTATCTGTGCCTATACTTTTCATCTAATAACCCATGTCTTCTGGGATTGACATTGTCCACCCATGCAGGGGAATTCTCTTCAAATTCTTTTTTGAAAGTTGTATTTTGAAATTAGCTTACTAACTAGCGAGTTAGTTTTTGGCTAACCCACCTACTACCCCCTTCACTACTCAATTTTCTGTCCCCATTCATGCTTAATTTCTTAACTCTCAATATTATCCTCTCTTCTTTAATTTCACACGTGTTCTACTATCCCTCCCCTTATGGTTTTGAGTTGGGTTGTGACATTAGTAGGCTTTCATCGGACTTTTCATAACTTTTCCTTTGAGTTAGCTCTCAGCCACTGATTTTCCCCATGCTCATACCCGTCCCTGATTCATCTTTCTGGCCCCAGTGTTCCATTTCATTTTCATCTTACCTATAATCTACTTCCCCCCTTCCCATAAAGTTTCCTCATCCTAAAGCCCCTTTTTACTTTTCTGGCTTCCATTTGTGTTCCACATCAAATGCACAAAACTAAAGATTTGCAGCTAGGATCTGCAAATGAGAAAGAACATATGACATTTGTCTTTCTGGGTCTGAGTTACTTCACTTAGTATGTTTTTCCAGTTCCATCCATGTACCTGCAAATGTCATGGTTTCTTTGTAGTTGAGCAATATTCCATTGTGTATATGTGCCACATTTTTCTTATCCATTCATCTGCTGATGACATCTAGGTTGATTCTGTTTTCTAGCTATTGTGAATAGAATAGCAGTGAACATTGCATTAGGTTGTCTTTCTTTTGCTGTGATAAAACACTGACCAAAACCAATTTAGAGAGGAAGGAGCTTATTTTATCTTGCAAATCGCAAGTCACTACCGGTCACCGAGGGATGTCAGGGCAGGACCTCAAGTACCTGGAGGCAGGAACTGAAGCAGAGACAACAGAGCTGCTTCCTGGCTGGCTTCCTCTAGCTTTCTCTGTGTTTCTTTTCCTAACACAGCCAGTGGCTCCACATCAAGTAGCGATTAAGAAAATGCCTCACAGACATGACTATAGCCAATTTGAGCTTAGAAATTCTTCAATTGCTGTTCCTTCTTCCTATATGACTTTAGTTTGTGTCAACTTGGCAAAAACTAACCAGCACAAATTCAAGTCTCCTTGTAGCATATAAAACCCCACTGGGTACGTGTCCGTGTCCAGGAGTGGAGAGCTGGGCCATATGGCAGTTCTACTTCTAGTTTGTAAAAAATATTTTATTATTTTTATTTTATGTGTATGAGTGTATTGCTTGCATGTATGTAAGTACACCCATGTTGTGCAATGTCCGCAGAGGTCAGAAGAGGGTGTCAGATCCCCTGGAACTGGAGTTACAGACAACTATTAGCTGCCATGTGGATTCTGGGACTCGAGCCCAGGTCCTCTGCAAGAGCAGTCTGTGCTCTTAATCACTGAACTATCTCTCCAACCCCCATACTTCTAGTTTTTTGAGAAATTTCCAGATTGATTTCCCAAGTGGCTGCACTAGTTTCTACTTCCACCAGCAGTGTATAAAGGCTCCCCCAGCACCACGTCCACAGCAGCATTTGTTGTTATTCGTACTCCTGATGATGGCCATTCTGACTGGGATGAGGATTTGGGTTTTATTTGTTCTTGTTTTGTCAAGGTCTTCAGATGCAACATTAAACTTTTTGTTTTATCATGAGACAGAGTCTCTCTGTGTGTAGCCCCAGCTGGCCTGTAACTCTTTATGTAGACTATCTCAGGCTTGCCTTGATCTTACAGAAATCTGCCTGCTTTTGTGTCCTGAGTATTGGGATTAAAGGTGCATACCACTACACCCAGATGCTCATTAAATTATTAATTCAAAATTTCTCAATTTAGAAAGATTTATTTTGATTATTTTTAAAATTGTGTATATGTATATGCCTATGTGTGGATATGCACACTTAAGTTCAGCTACCTGCAGAGTCCAGAAGAGACTGTTGAGTTGCCTGGAGCTCGAGTTATAGGTGATTATGAACTGCCCAACATGGGTGCTGGGAAATGAACTTTGGTCTTCTTTGAAAGCAGTATGTGCACCAGTTATGGTAGTGCATGCTTTTAATCCTAGCACCCGGGAGGCAGAGGCAGGTGGATTCCTGTGAGAATGAGACTAACCTGGTCTATATAGTGAATTCCAGGCCAGCTGGGGCTACAGGAGACCCTGTCTCAACAAACAAACAAACAACACAAAAAGCAGTATGTGATCTTAACTTCTGAGTTGTTTCTCCAGCCATTTTTCTCTCTTTTTTTTCTTTTTATGATGTAGGCACTTAGTGCTGCTTTTCTCTTAGGACTGTTTATATTGTGTCCCATAGATTTTGGTATATTGTGTTTTTATTTCCTTTTGATTATAAGAATTTAAATTTTTTCCTTCTTGAGGTTTTCAGTGAATCAATACTCATTCAATCATATCATTCACTCATAGTGTGCTGTTTGGTCTCCATGAGTTCATGTACTTTCTTTAGTTTGTAGTTGCTGTTGACATCTAGCTTTATTCCATTGTTGTCAGACAGAATGTTATTTCACTTCTCCTATATTTGTTGAGATTTGCTTTATGTCTTACTATGTGATCAATTTTGTAAAAACTTCCATGGGCTGCTGAGAAGAATGTATGTTCTTTAATGTTTGGATGGAATGTTCTGCAGATGTGTGAGACCCTGACTCATCTAACCACTTCTTTCTGCTTCTGTAATCTGCTTGGCTTAAGGTGGCACTAACTCCATTTTGACTGTTTCAGGCAAGCCCGGGCATGCCCAGGCATGTTGTAATCTTCAGTTACCACCCCCATCCTGGAAAGCTATAGATCAAGCAAGCCCAGCATATAGCAGCCTTATAAGGTAAAAAGAGAAACTTCTGGCCCCACAGATAACAGCGCATTCCAATGCCCTAAAGACAGCCCCTACCAATAAGAATCCTCCCTGTACTCAGGGCATAGGACCATCCAATCATTTTAAAGGACACTTGGCACGTGCGGGCTTCTCTGAAACTTCCCTATAAAAACCTACCCCACCCTAGATCGGGGCTCTCAGTACAGATCCGCTGCGTCAGTGAAATCTGAGGGCCCAAGCTTAAGCCCGAATAAAGGCTCTTTGCTTTTGCATGCTCTCTGGACTCCTTGGTGGTCATTGGGGGTGGCAGGATCGGGGTGCAACATGTCTGTTAGGTCTTTTTGATTTATGATGTCATTTTACTCCAGTGTTTCTCTGTTTAATTTTAATCCAGATGCTGCATGTATTGCTGAGAGTGGGATATTGAAGCCCTCTATAGTTAAAATTTTTTTCTAGGAGGCACGTGGCTTCAGCTCTCAGCTCCCTCTTCCCACAACAAACCGAGATGACACACCTCCAAACTACAGTTTAGGGAACAAAAGAATTTATTGGGCTTTCTAACAGAGCATAGGGTGGTGATGGGAGTTACTTACAAAGGTGTGGGCACATGTGGGTTTCTTTCCTACATTCCGTATTGGGACCCTCTGACTCCTAGTGGTAGATCAAGATGGTGAAGCTCCCCCCTTCTGGCTTCCCCTGTCCCTATCCTTAGTTCCTCCCACTCATGCAGCTAAGGCCCTCTGCCCCTCCCCTCCTATGGAGGGTTTATAGAGTAATTAGTTTGTGGTGACTGAAGCAAGCAGGTGAATCCCAGATAGAGAAGGTATCTGTCCACCGCTTGCCAATCTAGCTTGCCATGTGGAGGATGAGCTCATCCAACACCCTCCCTATCACTGTGTTGGAGTTAATTTGTGATTTTACATATATTAGAATTTTTGTAAAAGATGAAATTGGGTGCACCTCTGTTTGGTGTGCATATATTTAGAATTGTAATATCCTCTTGGTGAATTGTTACTTTGATGGATGTGAAGTAACTCTCCTTGTCTCTTTTGACTAGTTCCGGTTTAAAGTTTATTTTGTCAGAATTAGAAAGGCTACACTTGCTTGTTTCCTAGATCCATTTGCTTGGAATACCCTTTTCCATCCTTTTACCCTAAGACATGTCTATCACTGATGGTAAGATGTATTTCTTGGAGGCAGTAAAAAGAAAGATCATGTATTCTGAGCCCATCTGCCTGTTTGTGTCTTTTTATTGGGGAATTGAGGCTGTTAATCTTCAGAGTTTATTGAAAATGTGTGTTATTCTTGCCATTTTGTTGATTTTGAGTTGTTTTCTTAGACATTCTTTTAGATAACTGTCCTAGTATTGTTTTTTTTTTTTTTTTTTCATCCCTGTGACCTATTTGGTGTGTTTATCCTTCTTTTCAGATTGAAGTGTTCCTTCCAGCATCCTTTGTAGAGCTGGCTTAGTGGTCATACATTTCTTTGATGTGTTGTTATTATGGAAAAATTTATTTCTCCCCAAATTTTAAAAGATAGCTTGACTAGGTAAGCTAGTATGGGCTTAAGCTGCAATCTTTCAAACATTGGAGTACATCTCTAGGCCCTTCTAGGTTTAAAAGTTTCAATTGAATAATTAGGTGTTATTGTGGTGGGGCAGCATTTATAAGTGACTTGACCTTTCTTTCTCTCTTGCAGCTTTCAATGTCCTTTCTTTATTCTGTGTTTTTAATGTTTTGATTGTAATATGATTTCATGGGTAATATTTTTTCTGATCATGTCTATTTGGACTTCTGTATACCTCTTATACCTAGTTGGGCATCTATTTCTGTAGATCTGGTGAATTTTCTTGGATGATTTTACTGAAAATATATTCTATGCCTCCTCCTCTCCTCCTCCTCCTCTTCCTCCTCCTCCTCCTCCTCCTCCTCCTCATCCTCCTCCTCCTCTTCCTCCTCCTTCAGTATTTGTAATCCAAAGGTTAAGCCTTTTCATGGTGTCCCAAAGCTTTCCAAGTTCCTTTGAGTGATTTTTACAAATTCATCATTAATGTTCCAGTTCTCTACCTTGTCTTCCATCCCTAGTGCTCTGTTTTTCAGATTGTTCATTCCATTGGCGAGACTTTTCATTGAAGTTTTGATCTGGCTTGTTGAGTTTTTCACGTCTAGTGATTCTGTCTTTAGTGAGTTCTGTCTTATGTATTGGGTTCTTTATTTCATCTGTCTCTTATTTGCCTTTGAATTGTTCGAACATAGCTCTAGTCATTCTCTTGAATTGTCTGGAGGTTCTTCAAGGCTGTTGCCATTGGAGTCCCTCATTATGGGATTAGTAATTTTTGGAGGAGATGTGTTGTCTTGGGTTTTCATGTTGTTTCATTTTAAACTGGATTTGGGCATTTGGAGTTGGTTGAGAGGGAGTGTGGAACCTGTAAAAAGTTTCATCACTTTAAGTTTACTTAAATTCAGTTTTCCAACTTTTTATTTTATTTTCTTCAAAACAGGTAATATTAAAAGTTATGTTGCTTGTGTAAGTATTTGCTTATCATGATCTTCTCCACTCATTGGAATACCTCTGTTAGAACGGGAGCTTTGCTTCTTGTCTTCATCAATGAATTGCTTTTGTTTAGAATAGTTGTAAAAGCATGCCAAATGTTATGCTCAGAATTTGACAAATGAAAATATAAATTATGAAATTTGAAGTCACAAGGGAGCCTAGTATTGCTTAAATATTTGGGGCAAGCTATATAAATATAGGTTATATATGCAGCAAAGTCAAGATAAAACAACAAAATCCTATAAAACCAATGACCAAAGTCAAGAGAAAATTGCCATCTGATTATACTATGGTATTGTTAAATTAGGAAATACTGAATAATAGGTACATTAAATAATATTTTGCATTTCCATGCCATATAAGTCACATGAAGAATGGTTTGAGCAGAAATATTGAAGTATAAATTGGTTTTGAAAAATCGAATAATCTTTTATTTGAAAGAATAAAAATATTTCTTGTTTATAGTCTTCCATGCAGGCTTTGACAGTAACTATTTTTCTTAACTTCTTATTTGAAAGTCAAGTTATCAATTTAGGCTGTTTCCTTTCACTTTAATAACACATAGGTTTCTGACTATGTTGTATTAGTCACTGTATTATATATTATTATTATTATTATTATAAATTTCAAGAGTATCTCCCTGTAGCTCCAGCTGGGCTGGAACTTGCTATGTTGATAAACCTGGCCTTGATCTCACAGAGATCTGCCTGCCTCTGCCTTCCAGGTGTTGGGATTAGAGGCATGTAATACCATTTCCAGTTTCAATATATATTATTAAACTTTGGTTTAGATTAAATAGATTATAGTTAATGTACTCTGAGAATGATGCCTTGCCTGATGAGGTCTTAACCTTGCAGTTTGATTCTATTTGAGCTTGATGACTATCCTAAAAAGAAGGCACTATTCGATTTTTTATTTGACCTTTGCATTTATATTCTTTTGTGGTATAGTTCTTTGTCAGCTAAGTGTTTATATGTGTGAAAGTTTCTCCTATAAAGTGAAGTTCATAGCTCTGTATTGTCATCTGCAACCAAAAGACAAAAAAAGCCAAAGCTTTGCTGAGCACTATTAGTCAGCAGTGGGAGGCAACTCTATGATCAGTTTCTAATGCGACAAACCTTGTCCTAAGCAGTATGTGCAGTTAGTTACTCACAGCAACACAATAGGGCCAAGAATATTATCTTATGCTTGCATCTCCATTTTTATAGATGAAATCTGTCAGATAAGTTAGGTAACATGTCCAGGCTATAAATCTAATAAGTGGCAAGGTAAGAATTTCAAACTTGGGTTCTCAAGTTTACCTCCCAATCATCCCTGTGATTTGGGTTTGAATATTTTGTGTTTAACAAAGCTTTACAATGTATTTCCATGAAAAGCTATAAGTAGATACAGCTGTGAGATTCTGCGAGGAAGAGGACAGAGGTTCTGCAACTGAACCACAAGGGTGATTATGGGAACATTAATATTATCCTGATGGAGTCTGTGCATCTCAGAAGAGCAGGCCTATAAATCACAATTAGCATCTCATTAGCTTTGTATTTATGCTATAGTTTTTCCCCATTAAATTTTCTTAACGTCTTTTCAACTCTATCTTAAAATTCAATGAACTCCAATGTCTAAGATTACAGACAGAATAAATATCAGAACATAATGGCTACTCTGAAGCCCTTCTGAAATATACCAAGCAATCTTAAAACATTAAAAAGAAAACATAGCAATTTAAAAGCATATGTTTCAGCACAAATGCCTGAAACATCAGGAAGGTAACAATTGATGCTACCACTAATGGATATTAATTTTTTTAGTTTTTATTTTACATTTCCTTGTTGATGAATAGATGTGGGTCATTATTTTTTATTAAGATAACAAAAGCTGCTTTTCTGTCCTCAAGATAATAGTCACTAAGATACAGACATAATTTATGCTTTAAAAAAGTGTTTTCAGAAGAAATGAATTTCATGTGTCAAAGTATTATCTATCTCCAGAGTAATCCGAGGTAATAAGCTAGCTCCCACCAAACACAGTGCATGTCACAAACTTCCATCACATCCATGGCATGCGGAGTGGCTGGTTAGGCAGAAACTTCCATCACATCCATGGCATGCGGAGTGGCTGGTTAGGCAGATCTGCTCTCAGCTGGCTTTATGCCTTGGAGAATCAGCTCCCTTTGGCTCTATAACCTGGGCTGACAACAGATAGAATCTAGTCCTGTGTGTGTGTGTGTGTGTGTGTGTGTGTGTGTGTATGTGTATACACATTGAGTTTCCTCTTCTATCACTTTCTGTCTTTTACCTTGAGACAGGGTCTCTCATTGAACTTAGAGTTCACCAAATTTTCAACTAAGCTGATGACCAGTAAGCCCCAATTATCCTTCTGTCTTTTTACCCCTTCCCCCAGTACTGGGATAACAGAAACACAGGGCCACATGGTGTAGGGGATGTGAACTGAGGCCTTCATGTTTGCTCAGGAAATGCTCTTACCATGGAGCAATCTCCCTAGCATCCAGAACCAACTCTTATTGAATGCTTTTCATTTTTCTTAGGCTGAGATATATTTATGTGACTATGGCAAAAGCACAAATAAGTATTTTCTCAATTTTTTTGCTATGTTATCCAGGGGGATCTCCTGGTTTCACAGGATCCTTCTGCTTCAGCCTCATGAGCACCTTGGACTACAAGTCCAGGCCACTGTACCAGTTTTCAAATCTCATTACCATAGTGTCTGCTAGAGCCTCATTTGTTAAAGAAAGTCATATTAAACTCAGAATCAAGAAAAGAAAATATATCTTTTGATTAGAGTTCAAGAGTTATATACAAGCTGAGTATAGAGTAGGTTGAAAACTGGGACCATGAATACAGTCAGTGTTGGTTAGATAACAATATCCTGTACCTTATTGTTGTGAGCTCTAAGAGATAAATAGAAACAATTGAAACACATTGTTAATAATACTGGCTGTAGTGGAGGCAATTCTGTTTTAAAATTAAGTACTCACATGTAGTGAAAGCTTTCTTTCTATTAACTGGCCAAATTTATTAACTGGTCAAATAGGACCCTAAAGATATGATTGTAAATGTAAGTTTAATTTGTCAGAGAGATAAACTAAATGGTTACTGACGGGTCTATAGGATTCTGATGTTATCTATGATAGTAGCTATCTATGCTTTTCCTTTTTTTATAAGACTTTTTATTTTTTCGGTCTTTTTGAGACAGGGTCTCCTTATGGTCCCAGCTGGCTTAGATTCGCTATGGATTCATTTTGGAGACCAGGCTGGCCTCTATCTCACAGAGATCTGTTTCCCTCTGTCTCCCAACTGCTGGGCTTCCTGGGTGTCAATTTGTAATACAGACTGGCTTTCAACTCAGGATCCTCCTTCCTCCGCCTTCCAAGTGCACATACTTTATCTTGAACTGATAGGGTGACCATTCAAAATATTACTTCAGCATGGACATTTCTAAATGCTCCATGATAATTATGTGACTACTTCAGTGTAGTGTGTCTCCTAAAACTTCCAAGGCCATACCATGAAGTATGCTTAATAGATGAGAAAATAAATCAAGATCAAGGATCAGACAGTCATTTGATGAAACATAGAGTAGAGGTGTTGAGATCTGTCCAGATCAATATCCATTTCATGATCCCACTTCAGCGCCTGATCAATCCTTGTTCTATGATATTCTGGTAAAATAACTTGTATGTATTGTTATGCATATTGGATAATAAAAACAGCATGTAACTATAATATTTAAAAAATACCGCTATTTTTAGTTTTATTTACTTATTTTTATTTTATGCGTATGAGTGTTTTGCCTGCATGTATATGTGTGCCAATGTGCAATGCCTGTGGAGATCAGAAGAGGGCATCAGATCCCCTGGAACTGGAGTTACAGATGGTGGTTAGCTGCCATGTGGGTGCTGGAAACTCAACCTAGGTCTTCTCTAAGAGTAGCCAGCGCTCTTAACCACTGAGTCATCTCTTCATCCCCCTGCTACTATTTTTTTAATAGAATCATTGAAGTATAACCAACATGCAACAGAATATACTCATTTTACACTCCTTGAAATGAGTAAATCCATACACTGTTTTAGTCACTTCTACTATAGGTTTAGAACATCTTTATCACTATAGAAATTTCTCAATGCCCACTTGTGGTCACTCTATACACCAACCTCTAGCTTCAAATATCACGGATTTTGCTTTCTGTCACTATAATTTTGACTTTTCTACCATTTCAAATAAGCATCTTCATAAAGTACATAGGCTTTATATTCAGTTAACATCTTTTAAATATTCACCTGAGTTCACTGTTTGTTCATTATCAATGTATTCGTTTCATTGTCCTGAGTAATCTGTCATTGTATGGATATATCACACTTTGTTTATCACTTTCCTATTGATGGATACTGGAGGTGTTTTCAATTTTGGGCTATCATGGTTTGGACCATTAAGGCTGTTTTAAATATTAGCATATGGTATTGTATGGATATATATGCATATGGTTCTTGGGATAACATCTAGAAATGCACTTTGTGGTGGTTTGAATGAGAATTGTCCCCCATAGATTAAAAAATTTATACACTTGGTCCCCAGTTGGTGGTGCTGTTTGTGAGGTCACGGAGTCTTCAGGCCATTATCTTGCTGGGGGAAGTATGTCACTGGGGCGGGATTTGAGAGTTCACAGTCTGGTCCCCCCTCCACTTGCTCTCTGCTTTGTGTTTGCAGTTGAAGAAGTAAGTCTCAGCTCTTTGCTCCTGCCACTGTGCCTCATGCTTGCTGCCGTTCCTCCATACCTCCGTGAACTTTTATCCATCTGGAATCATAAGTCCAAATATACTCTTACTTTTATAAGTTGTCCTGGTCATGGCACTTTATCATAACCATGGAAAAGTAACTAATACACACTTTTTAGGCCATGTATTGAATGTAAGATGAATTTTGTCTGGAATTTGCTAGTGGGACTTACCAATGTTCAGTTTCATAAGCAGTGATGAGTGTCTTTGCTCTATGTCATAGGTTGAATTATGTCCTCTTGTCCATCAGATGTTGAAGTCCCAACTCTTAGTTTTTAAAGAATGGTTACAAAAATAATTAGAAGAAGTTAGATCATAGGGGTTACCCAAAGTCTAGTTTGACTGGAGTTCCTATAAAATGGTAAAATTTGAGTTAAAGTTTTCACATAGGAAGAATTCTGTGTAAACATTCAAGCAGATTTTGAGGAGAAACTTCTATGTGCCATGGAAAGTCAAAGATTGTAAGCAAATCACAAGAAGTTGGGAATGAGGCATGGGATGATTCTCTCTCAGAACCCTGGGACCAACCCTGATGACACCCTATCCCAGACTCTTGTTAAGAAAACCAAGGTAGGTTTCTCTTGCCTATGCCTTCCATTTTGGGAGATCTTTTAATTCTTTGTATGGCAGCTCTTTTGAATAAATACATTCTACATTCTCTGTGAGATAAGGTCAACCTGGTCCATATAGAAAATTCCAGGCCAGTCTGGTTTATATAACAAATTCCAGGCTAGCTGGGGCTGGAGGAAGACCTTGTCTCAAACAAACGAACAAACAGACCGACAAACAAAGCAACGAAAAAATGCAATATTTTTTTTTTTAGAAAGGTTTGAATTCTTTGTAACATGAATTTCAAGTTATCCATAAAATATATTTCTTTATATTCAATTGTTAAAAGTCCCTACAGGTCCATAGTGTGATTCTGTCTCTAATTGATGCTACAAATTTGTTGTGTCCTCTTTTCTTATTTAGTTTTTGCAATTTTCTTTTTTTAATTTTTTAAAATTTATTTTTTATTTATGTATTTTTTTATCTTTTTGAGACAGGGTCTCCTTGTAGCCCCACCTGTCCTGGAACTCACTATGTAGACCAGGCTGGCCTTGAACTCACAGAGATCCACCTGCCTCTGCTTCCTTAGTACTGGGATTAAAGGCATACGCCACCATGCCCAGCTTTAAAATTTATTTTTTATTTATGTATTTTTTTATCTTTTTGAGACAGGGTCTCCTTGTAGCCCCACCTGTCCTGGAACTCACTATGTAGACCAGGCTGGCCTTGAACTCACAGAGATCCACCTGCCTCTGCTTCCTTAGTACTGGGATTAAAGGCATACGCCACCATGCCCAGCTTTAAAATTTATTTTAATCTTATGTGTGTGAGTGCATTGCTTGTAAATGCACCCGTGTTGTGCAATACCTGAGGAAGACAGAAGAAGGCATCAGATCCTCTGGAACTGGAGTTACAGATGATTGTTAGCCTCCATGTGGGTGCTGGGGTTTGGACCCTGGTCATTTGCAAGAGCAGCCAGCGCTCTTAACTGCTGAGCAACCTCTCCAACCCAATTTTTGCACTTTTCATACCATATATTTGATCATATTTAGATCCCCTCCACTCTCTGTACCTCCCCTTATTACTCTCCACCCAATTTAATATAATCTATAATCTATAATATATAAAGTCTTTAGAGTCTAATTTGTGTCCCAAATGTCCTTCAGTATGAGTCCATCCACTGGAGTCTGGTTAACCTACCAATAGTCACATTATTGAAAGAAACTGACTATCCACCTCCAAGTAGCCATTGGCTGACAATGGTTTCTCAATTTTAATTGTTCTTGGAGAGGAGAAGGTCTCATGTCACGCAGGCTGTCCTTCAACTCCTGTGTATATCTGTATATTGAGTTGTCCAGGAATGTGAGTTTTTATCTTGATTCTTCTATTGCAAGAACGTCTTTCATATCCAGACTTTCAAGAGTATTGCCCTAGGACTCCTACAAGCAGTAAGTCCATAAGCTTATTGTTTTTACTTGATGAAGAAAATGATGAATAAAAATGGGTGCCTATTAATGAGAATACAGACTTTAATCTTTCCCAGAGAGTCTACTCATTTATTTCAGTCATATCTCATTGGTAACCTTATTGGAGGAGATTGGAAAATGTAATTCTTTGCCTTACTCAATAAACTATGAGTTCTGTTATTAAGGAAGCTAGACTTTAAGACTAACGAGGCAGTCTTGTTCCAAAGGCCTCAGAGTCTTCTAATCTTCTAGCATGCATGAATCAGTAGGCTTCCCCTTTGTCTCACAGCATCTTCCAAGAAGGTCATTTCCAGAAGGCTACACCATTTATCTGTGCAACTAGCAGAATCAAACTACAGTGAATAAATTTGGGATGCCAGTTCAGAAGGATATTTGGGAAACAATTGAGATACCTGGAATTTCTTCCTAAGAATTACTCTTACATCTGTACCTCCTCATTAGCCAACATAGTTTATATTGACACCCCTCAACAGCAGCAAATATTTGCTAATTCTTTGAGGTCTAGTTAAGATGTCACTTCCTCTATTTTCTCTATTTTGCCTATTTTGCATTTCCTCTTCTAAAGTGAACTTAATTTCAGTCAGAACTAATAGGTTGTTTTTTGTTGTTCAAACCTGCATTATTGCCCTTTTCTTATTGTTTTCCTATTGTTTGTATATAGATGTTCCTTAACTTATGAAGGATTTGCATCATGATAAATCTATGGAAAGATAAAACTAATGTAAATTGAAAATGCATTAAGTACAGCTAACCTATTGGATATCGTAGTATAACAATACTGTCCTTTGATGCTGTGGGTCCATCATGGTTGTGAGGCTGACTTGAAGCTGTGGCTCCTGCTGCTGCCCAGCATACTGAAAGTATTATACTGCAAATTTCCAGACAGAAAAAGACCCAAATTCAACATTTCCAGGAATGTTTCCACTGAATATATATTGCTTCTATAATATCATGTAATGAAATAATTTAAATTGAAACATAATAAATTGGGTCGGTATATTTTATTTGTACCAGACTTTGTCCTAAGATGATTTATATCTTCACTGACACAGTTAAGTATAAATAAAAAATAAATCTTTGTTGAATGAATAAAATAGAAGATTTGGACTCTGAGATCATTTGATTTGACAGTTCTCTGTCCTCCCCTTTCTCCTTCCTTCCTTTCCTCTTCTCTGCTAGGCATTCTGACCTTAATATTCTGATTATGTTCAATGCCTTTTTTGTTTTCCTATTTTAAAATAAAGCATTTTTAATTTGTTTTGTTTTCTTCATATATGACATTGCTAAAAATATTTTCTGTGGGGAAAATGGCTAAACATACAACCTTCTTGTTATTTCAGTTGCCCTGATTTCTCACCATGCTCTCAATTTAAAAAGGTTTCCACCTTTTGTGAGAAAGAGGAAATCCCACCAAGAAAAATATTGGTGTGGATATAGCAGGAAAAGAGATGAGAAGAGGCAGGGGCAACGTTGCACTTCTCACACTGGGAGGCTTGACAACTGCCATTAGAAACAGACCATTTGAGTGGTTTTAGTACACTACAGAAGGGGATGGTTACTTGGCGGTTACACTGGCTCCAGCCAGTGTCCATTAGCCCTGGAGTTTGCTCTCTGTTTATGACATTTCAACATCTCCTTGTGTTTTTGAAAGGAGAAAAAACTTCCTGTGAATCTTTGGAGCAATCCTATGGGAGTTAATGAGGTCTTTGAAAGGTTGAGAGATTTTAAAAATTATTTTTATTTTTACGTGTATGAGTATATTGCCTGCACGTGTGTAAGTGCACCCATGTAGTACAGTGTCTGCAGAGTCAGAAGAGGACTTTCAATTCTCCTGGAACTGGAGTTACAGATGGTTGATAGCTTCCATGTGGGTGTTTGGAATCAACCCGGGTCCCTCTGCAAGAGTAGTGGGTGCCCTTAACCACTAAGCCATCTCTCCAGTCCCCCAAATTGAGAGTTTAAGAGTGGAAGCCACAGATTCCTACCTAGGTCACTGAAGAATGTTATAATCCTCTGGCTAGGAATTGAACCCAGATCAGCTCAGTGAGAGTTTCCAGTCTTCGCTACACTACAAAAGAGCTGTAGAGGCTGGAGAAATAAGAAGAGATACAAAGAAGGAACAACTCTAGAAACTGTAGCCCAGAGAAACTGTAACTCATGAATCTGACCTGCTGTTTAGAGGGTAGTCTTCTCAGGCTGCATCTACAAGCCTCGTTGAAGGCATCATCGGAAATAGACTGCCCATCGTTTTTATTTGGATTTAAAACCAAGTTTTTCCAATCTAAGGTGCGACTGCACCAAGTTTAGAATACCGAATTACCCTTTTTGGTCATTTGGAGTTTAAGATAGTTTGATAGTTATATTAGACCATTACTGGCAAGAGAAGACAGCGTAAATGTTATAGACAAGCTAGTGGGAGGTTTTAAGGACAGGTTCAGGCTGTGAGGAACAATTTCCCATACTCAGTGGCTTTTGAATCTGAGATAGCTGGATCTATGTGTCTAACTCTGAACTTCACTTCTCGAACTATTGCCACTGAATCAAATTGTTCTCTCACATATCTTAAAAATGAATCACCTTATAGTAAGTGGACACATAAGGTGTCAGGTGACCAGCCTTTGTGTGCCATTCCAAGATGAGCTGAAATTCACTAAAAATGTGTGAGTAGGAGTTAAAATTTACATTAACTGAAAATTAAATTAACAATTAAAAATTATAAATCCCAATGTGTACATTTTTCATTTTGTAGCCTATGCTTTTATGTCATATATAAGAAAAAAACTGCTTAGCCAAAGTCACCAGGCTATGGATTTTAGGCAAGGGTGATTCATATTCTCTCTCTCTCTCTCTCTCTCTCTCTCTCTCTCTCTCTC
>NW_008357649.1:1171668-1182517 GCF_000622305.1 Nannospalax galili
ATGGTCTCACCATGTATCTGTATCCTTGACTGCTGGCTTGGAATTCATGAGGGAGAATAGGCTGGCTTTGTGTTTGGGACAATTGTTCTGTTTCTCTGACATTTCTTCTTCCTAAATTTAGTTTTCTTAGCACTTGTTTTCTTCATTTAGTAGTCAAAATCATTTGATCAGATATGTGAGAGTTTCTATCAGGGCTCTCAATATTATTCACTGGTCTGTGTCTGTAATTGTGTTGCTACCATACTGTTTTGGTTACTTTAGCTTTGTAAATTTGAATTTGGGAAGTGTGAATCATTTAGCTTTGTTCTTTTTCAGTGATGTCTTATGCAGAAGAAGAAAAACCTGTCTCATAAATCATATAGACTAGAGATTGTTTTGGCTGCTCAGAGTCGCTCATTATTCACATAAAATTTAGGATAAAATTTCCTGTCATTGTGAAAAAAAAATCATTGAGGTTTTTACAGCAATTTTATTGAATCTGTAGATTACTCTGAATATTGGCATCATAGCAACATAAAACTTTTCAATCCACAAACATTGGATATGTTTCTGATTACTTATGATTTCTTTAGTTAGTGGTCACTTGTTTAGCTGGGGAAGTGAGGAAAGCCTGTGGGGGTCTGGAGATGGAAAAATGCAGGTTCTTCTTGTCTCCCTGTGTAAAAGATTTGACTGTAAAACTTTTCCAAAGATGATTCTGTGCCACAGCACAAGTGAGAAACTTGGAAGTGTGACTTATTCTATTTCTCCTGGAGCAATTTGTGTGTAATTGAGTGGAGAAAATAAAAAGGTAAGCTCTGTTTTCAAGATACTGAGGTTGATACATGTTTTCTTTGAGGTTTTGTGTTCTTGAGAATTTCGTACGTATATAAAGGAAATATGGTCATATCCATCTGATGTTCCCCCGAAAGACATTCACTCTCGATTTTATTTCCTCCCCTTCCTCTTCCTCCTACAACTCTCCCTCCCTCTTCCCCTTCTTCCCCCTCCTCCTCCTCCCTCTTTTTCTCTGACATACTACATATAATTAGTGCTGCCAATATGTATATGCATATGAGGTAATCCTGTGAAGCATGGGAAACCTACCAGTGACCACATCTTCAGAAAAGAAAATGTTGCTCTGGATCGTACCTCTTCAGTCTTTGTTGGCCAGAATTTTTGGGTGGCTTGGTCTTGTGTAGGTTTTGTGTGGGTAACTACAACTGCTGTGAGTTCATGAGTGCTATAGCCACATCATATCCAGAAGGCGTCATTTCACAGCTCTCCTCTGTATCTTCTGGTCTTATTAAGTTATTTTGATCTATTGAAGACTGTTCATTTATCTGTCTTGGACAGAGAAAGGTGATTTAAGACTTCCTGTATTTGTGGTGTTGTTTTTATTTTTATTTTTGTAGATTTGGTTTTGTGTATGTTAAACTTATTACAAATATTCATAGCGTTTATGTCTTTATTTGTAATTGTAACTCTGATTTTCTTTTAGACAGGGTCTTTTTGTGTAGGCCAGACTGGCCTGGAACTCTGTATGTAGCCTACATTGACCTCAATGTAGGAGTCCTATTGTTTTTGCCTCCAAAGTGTTAGGATTATTGATATGTGCATCATGCTAAGCATTCCTTTGGAAATAAAACTATCTTTTTTATTTCATTAAAAAATTTAGTTCTTAAATGAAATTTTATTGAATAGTAAATCATTCACATTTACTTTTGTCCAGCTTTTTATTTCCAGCAATTCAGAATTATTCTTATGGCTATATTTTAAATATTATAGAATAATTTTCCTGACTGTTTATGAAACTACTTTTGTTTATTGATGTACTTAGTGTTTTGTAGTTACAAATATGGCAAATAAACTTGGTGCTGCATATGCCTTTTATTTTGCTGTAATTTTTATGTGTTACCCTTGGTTTTAGGAATCTTTTACTACTCTGGATTTTCATTATTATGGATATGTATTTATTTTGATAATTAGACAACTTGGAAGTTTCGCATTTCTGTAGTTAATGGTCCTTCTAAAACAATACCTTGATGCATTTCTTCTAACCCTTTTTCAAGAGACAATTTTTTTTATAATTGCTAAAATTAATGCATTTTGCTGTGGTCTTCCTTTCTTTCCTATTACCATATTTAACTATACTTATAGCTGCTACACTTAGATTACCCTAATGAATGTGCTTTGCCCTAGACATAAGTGACAGGAACATTATTTTCCTTTTATCTTGCTATTTTTTTCTTATGCTCTATAGTATTTTGTTAATTCTTCTTGAGAATATCACAGAATGTATTTTGATTATATTTATCTCCCCTTCCTTTCCCACATTCATCCCCACCTTTCTAACTACCCAACTTTATGCCCTCTTTTTTTCTTGATGTCAATGGATTTTAATTCAACACTTTAGAATCTCTCTTTCAAAGTAACAAAACAGTAAATAAAAACATTCTACAAAGAGCAAAATGTCAGCAGGATGTGAATCTATTGAAATGTATTGTTGTTATAAAATCAGAAAAATAATTATCATTTCAGAAGTTCTTTTTATTTTAAAAAAATGTAGTAGCCACCATTCAAATAAATGTAACTTAGGATTTTAGTCAATATTATTTGATATGGAAACACCTCTGTACTGACTAAAAATAATCAAATTGTCTGTTAATTAATGTGGTGATTTTTCTGTTGAATTCTTTTGCCTGTAAGAAGTAGAATAGATAAATTACTTAACAAAAATATTATCTCAGGGTCAGAGAGGTGGCTCAGTGGTTAAGAGCACTGGCTGCTGATACCTTCAGGTCATACATATACCTCAGCAACCCCTCAGTTTTCTTGGTAAGTAAGCTCAATAAATTCACTGGTTCCCCAGTAAAACTTTAATCAAACATTGGCTTGATACTAGAAACTTCAAAAGGAAAAAGCATTGCTTAGCATCCCCAGGAAAAGAAGTCTCACAATAGATGGAAAATTTATTTGTTAACGCTATTATGTCTCATAACTATTTAAAAAGAAGAAAATGAGACTGTAAAAGATGATAAAGGGATATGGGAATGGAGATACTTTCCAAAATAGAAAAAATGAGAAACCTAAGCAAATGATGAAGGTCTGTTTAGTTTTTTAATGATATATAAAGGATGAGACAAAAATAATATACACATAATCTTAAAATGTACAGGATAAGATAAAAATAATATACACATAATCTTAAAATGTCTATGGTCATAGTTTAGTCAACTAGTTTAAGGAGCAAAATATATATCTAGTCAAGGTTTATCTGAGAATATTTGTTTTTTTACCCAAGTCTTATCTACACAACACATGATAATTAAAAGTATCAGACTGGTGGAACTAATCTTATTGGATGTTTAACAGCCATAGTTTGAACTAATCAGGTCAGAGGTACTTAAAGGGCAGTTTTTGCCCCTTGCCTTCCAAGGTCAACTAAGTTCCAGGGGACTATGCAACGTCTCTCAAAATGTCCTGTAACTGTGGTGAGTCACCTGTCCTCTTGTTCAGGAAGGACACGAAGACCCCACGAGATGGACTTGAACCAGTGTCCATTCTACAATGAGGAGGGTCAACTCAGAGCAAGCATGTCATTTATGCTTCCAAGTGAAGCTAGACATGGTTGAGCAGGACCTTAGACTTATCTTCACACAGAAGGAACTGGTAAAAGAAAGGAGCCAGGCGTTCCTCCCAAACCCATGTGACCCCTGAGGAACAGATTCTCAAATGGCCTTAAGTGTAAAAATAAATTGATTTATTTGGGCCAACTGTAAGGTCTTAAACACCCAAAAGGAAAGTATAACCAAAGAGTAAAGTCATCAGTATATTTCTTTAAGAATTCAAGGGATTACATTTCCCAGGCATTAGGCTTAAGTCTATATAAAAAATTATTTAGACAATTATTTCTCATTTATGATTTTGTTCCTAACCAGAAAGTTCTGCTGGTCTCTAATACTGTACTGTCCACCCCTTTCTAAGGCAGACAGCCAACTATTGTTCTAAAATGATGGATAAATTCGTTTTCTCCCCCTATCTAGAAGTCTTTGAGAGGGAACTGACACTGATTCTAACCACTCCAACAGCTATCAAAATATCTGAAAGCAAATCCTGAACCCATCATTCTAGAGTCCAGCCTTGGAAGAAAAAAGAAAAATGAGGAGGGACCCAATAGAGGGATGCTTTTGGAAGCCCTTGTCAAGAAATTCCAATGGACTCTCATGAACATTTGAAAATTGCTCTGTTCTGACTTGTTTCTAGTTCCCTGTCTAGATCTTGTAATGCTAATTACTCTTGCCTTTATTTCTTCACATCTTTTATTCACAGTTCAAGGACTTTCTTTTCCCCCTACAGATAAAAGTTATACAAATTGGGAGTCTTTTAGACAGAGCCACTGAAGGGGTACTCCAGTAGCCTCACCCTGCATCCCTGTTCAGCATGGAAGAAGCCAGAGCAGTCTGCATTCTGATTCCCTATTGGCAATTTGGGTAACCTCTTCAGAGGATGTTGTGATAAAAATAGGAGGTAGGAATTGGCTAGGCTGTTATGGTAAAAACACCCCAAAGAAAAGTAGCCAGTTTCTTGGCTGAAACTCACAATGTCCTTAGGCCTCTTAGCAACCTACTCTGTTCCAAAAGCCAAAAATGTCAAAAGTATTTGGGAGCTTTCAGAGGGGGGTATGTTAGAGTAGCCAAAATCCCCATAAAAAATTAAAGGAGAAGAAAAGAAAAAGCACTGGCTGCTCTTGCAGAGGACTCAGGTTCAACTCCCAGCACCCACATGGAGGCTAACAATCATCTGTAATTCCAGTTCCAAGGAATCTGACTCCCTCTTCTGACTTCCACGGGCATTACATGAGGTTGGTGCACTTACATATGTTCAAGCAATATGCTCATACACATAAAAGAATAAATAAGAATATAGAAAATATTACCGCACCCTAAAGGAAGTCTAGATGCACAATGCTTTCAGGACTGGTTCAGCAGATTAGTGATATTATGAAAGATCCATGTCTGTCTGTGTTTTAGCTCTCAGTTGTTAGAGTCTTGGATTGTAGTTTTAGGTAACCTTTTGGATATGAGTATACCCGCAGCTTAGATATGACATGTAGAGATGACATTATCTGCCATGAAAGGTGGACAGTTTCCTACCACATATCTTTGTGGACAGAAAACTTTTCTCAGAATTTTTCTAAGAGACTTTCCTGTGTCTTTTTTGCTAGAATTGGATCATATATCTTAACCTAGTTCCAAGGAAAGTTAAAATGATGTGTGACATTTTGGTAGCTTTTAGTAGCATAATATCTGGGCCTGAAAGGAATATTTGGGAGAAGGGAGACCATGAGAGTTGGGAGGACAACAATGACTATCAATAATTGATATCACGTTTTATCACAGTTTTGGTACATGTTAGTCAGCTGTCATGAAAAAATGCTGCAAGTCAGGCATGGTAGCATAGTGCTTTAATCCCAGCACTGGGGAGGCAGAGTTAGTCATATCTCTGTGAGACTGAGGCCAGCCTGGTATACATAGTGAGTTCCAGGCCAGCTGGGAATACAGGGAGATGCTGTCCCAAAAAGACAAAAACAAGCCTCAGATAATCAATTTAGTTAGAGATTGCAGGATCTGATCAGTTGGTCCAGTTGTTTGAAGGCAATGCAGAAAGTTTGAAAAGGATCACACAGTAGATAGAGTAAAAGCATCTTCATGAGAGACACAGCAAGAGTGAGAATAAGAGAGAGAGGGTCACTGTTATCCCCTTAAAGAGCATGTCCCTTTTGAGTGACCTACTGTAAGTCAAATTCACTGCTGGGAGGTGCACGTGGAATCCAATCCCCCCCTCCCACGGTCCTTGTGGCAGCCTGAGGAAAAAAATCATCCAAACCCTTGTTTGAAGAATCTTAATGAGGTTATTGGACTTGCTGATGAGCTTGGGGTGCAGGTTTACTTACAATTGCCATCCCCCCCATTCACAGTTGTGTTTGAAAGTCCACACCCAGACATAAATTCTGTGGTTCTGGACAGCCTTATAAAATGGTAAGAGACCAGCCTCGTGGTTTTCCCAGCTTTTATACCCTTAGTCCCTCCCCTGCAAGTAACTATGATCAACTGATTGGCTGGAAGAGGGAAGTGAAGTGGCTTCTTTGCAGAGTGTGGGAAGGAGGTGGGTCTATGGCTTGTCATCACAGGGTCAGAGGAACATCCGGGTCATACCTACTAGCCCCACTTCCTTACCACTCCACCACCTCCAGTGGCAACATTACGTAGCTATGAAGCCACTGACACATAGGCTATTGGAATATTTTCCACATTCTTCAAATTAAAGCATGATAAAATAAAGTTACTAAGAATTAGGTCTAATTTTGTTTAAAGTAAGCTTTTGCTTGTCTTTGAAAAGTTAATTTTTTTTGACTGACAACATTTTTTATTGAGTTTTTGTACATTTTATATTACACATCTTAATCAAATTTAGAGGCCCCCCTTCTCTCCCCCCATATCCCTTCTGTCAGATTTTAGGAATTCTGTCTTATATGTTAAACCCTATCCTGCCAAGCATTTGTATTCAGGTATCCCTTGGTGCAAGTTTATCCACTGGAGTCCAGTCAGCCTATCTAGAGTCATTCCCTTAAAGAAGATCTACTCTTTCACACCCCACAGTAACCATTTGACAATAGTTCCTTGGCTAGGGTTGGGACTTACTGCCCATTATCCTCGTTCTATGCTGGGTTTTTGTCCGATTGAGTCAGCATGGGTCTGGTGCATGCTGCCACTGTTGTTGCAAGTTCATGAGCAAGTTCCCAGAGTCCTGAAAGCCTGTTTCCTTATTTTCATGCACCATCCCTGGTTCTTACAACCTTTCTGCCCCCTGTTCCATGATGGTCCTCGAGCCATGGGTGGAGAGGTTTAGTATAGAAATCCTATCCAATGGCACAGAGTCTACAGTCTCTTATTCTCCAAAACTTAATCAGATGTAGCCTTCTGTGTGTATCACACTGTGTTGTATGAGGAAGCTTTGCTGTTGAAAATTGAGGGATATACTAGTGTTCTTTCTACGCTGTTCCACTATGTTCCATGAGCCTGAGGTGTGGAGATTCCACAGTAGATATGTCACTACGGCTGGGCATCTCTCAGACATATATTCTTGGTGTGTGACCAGTTGTAGAACTCAGTAACAGTTTCTGTCTGTTGCAAAAAGAAGCTTCTTTGATGAGTGGTATACAGTATACTTGTCTGTAAATATAAGGATCCATATTTAGTATTTCATTTGTCTAGAGATGTGAGAGAGACACAGTTTTCTCCAGGACTTATGACCTCCCCAGCAATATGTATTTGGCTATATGTACAGTGCCACTCATGGGTTCTTTCCCATTGAGAGGACTTTAAAGAGTTCTCCACATTAGAAAGACAAATGCTCATTCACTGCTGGGGCAAATGGAAACTAGTGCAACTGCTATGGAAAGCAGTGTGGAGAACCCTCAAAAAACTAAAAATGAACCTACTGTGTGATCCAGTGATACCACTACGTGGCATAAACCCAAAGGACTCATCATCGTGTAGAGATACCTGTACAACCATGTTTGTTGTTGCTCTCTTCACAATAGCTAAGAAGTGGAAACAACCTAAATGTCCCTCGACTGACAAATGGTTACTGAAAATGTGCTATGTCTCCTCAGTGGAGTTCTACGCAGCAGTAAGAAGGACTGAAATTATGAAATTTTCTGGTAAATGGATGGTGCTAGAGAGTGTTATACTAAGTGAAGTAACACAAACAGAAAAGCAAGCGACATATGTTCTCCCTCATTTGTGGATTGTAGCACCTTATACGTGGGTATATAAATTCTGATGTAACACTGGGGGCCTGGTAAAGGCAATGGATGTATGGAGGTAAAGGAAAAGAAACAACCTGAAAGGGGGATAGTAGGGAAGAGATGCTACTGAGGGAGGTGGAAAAAGTGGGAGTAGTAGGTAGGGGGGAGGGGAGGCAGGGACATGCAAGGGACCATGGTGTGGGGAGGGTGGGAATTGAGGAGAGGAAATACTGCAGGAGTCAGGAGGTATTAGGGGGAGGGTGGGGACAATGGGGACACTGTGACTAGGGAGGGAGGGAGGAGTGAAGCCTGATGGAAGAAAAAAGAGTGAAGATGAATGACTCTTGGGGGTTTAGGAAACCTATAAGGAAAAGTGATTCCCTAGAAACTCTATGAGAAATGCACATAGAGTGTCTGAACATTAATGCATATGTATACCTGGGAGCTGCTTGACAGGGAATGCAGTGCCAGATAGAAGAGACCTCCCTTAGAGTGACAAGCATGCTGTACAGCACTCATCAAAAAAAGCTGCTTTTTGCAGCAGATGGAGGCTACTGCAGAGTTGTACATCTGGTCAGGAACAGAGAACATACGTCTGGGAGATGCCCAGTACTAGGTGACACATCTGCAGTTGAATCTGTACAACTAAGGCTCATGGAACATAGCAGAATAAGTGGTAGAGAGAAGGCTAACGTATCCCTCAACTCTCACCAGTGAGGCTTCCATGTACATCAGAGTGTGATGCACACAGAAGGCCACAACTGCCCACGTTTTGGAGAATAAGAGACTGTAGAGTGTAGGACCTTGCTCATGTGAGCCTGTGGTAGTGTGGCGTGGATCGTGGGACCCATGTCAGCTCAGTTAAACAAGGTGGCAGGCCAGCACTAGATTGAGAACTATTTGAGACTGATTGCTGCTGGGTGAGGGAGAGTATGACTTACATATGACCACTGGATGGACTGACTTGATGCCAGTGGACACATTTACATTGAAAGACATTTGGGTACAATGGACCCAGCATGTATGGTAGAGTGCATAGGGTTCGGTGGGGGAATAGGGGGAGGCATGGATGGGGGAGGGGTGTTTGTTAGCAGTTTTCATTTCTTTGTTTGAGAACTCTGTTCAGGTCCTTAGCTAATCTTTTTATTGGGTCATTTATGTTTTGTTTCTTTTTTTTTGAATTCTTTGTATATTTTGGATATTAATCCTCTGTCGGATGCGTAGCAGGTGAAGATGTTCTCCCACTAAGTGGGTTTCCTCTTCACTGTCTTAGTTATTTCTTTTGCTATAGAGAAGCTTTTTAGTTTAATGAGGTCCCACTTGTTGTTTGTTGACCTTAATGGCTGAGAAATTGATCTCTGATTTAGAAAGCACTTTCCTACCCTTATATCTTGTAGGGTACACATATATTTTCTACTAACAGTTTCAAAGTTTCAGATTTCATATTCACATTTAAAAATCATTCGGAGTTGACTTTTGTGCAAGGTGAATGAATGGGATTTGGTTTCATTCTTCTACAGGTGGAGATCCAGTTTTGTCAGCATCATTTGCTGAACATGCTATCTTTCCTCCAGTGAATGTTCTTGGCCCCTTTGTCAAATATGAGGTGGCTGAAATTGCAATTACTCATATTTGGATCTTCAATTTTGTTCCATTGGTCTATGGGTCTATTTTTGTGCCAGTACCATATTGTTTTTATGACTATAGCTCTGTAGTACAGCTTAAAATCTGGTATAGTAATCCCCCCAGCATTGCTCTTAGTTCTCAGGGTTGTTTTGGCTATCCGGGGTCTCTTGTGCTTCCATATGAATCTTAGGATAGATATTTCGAATTCTGTGAAAAATGTCATGGGGATTTTGATTGGCATTGCATTGAATCCAGATGATACCCTCCCATAGCCTCCCTTCCCCGACTAGAGCCCTTATACTCTGATATCCCTGCTACTGTCTGCTGTGTTGTCACCACCCCCATCCATTCCCCACTACTGGCCCTTCTGGTGAATCTAGTCAGGCTATCTAGAGGTCTTTGTTTTAGGAGGATCAGCTGTTCCTCATCTAGCCGTAATCAGTTGTCAATATTCCTTTGGATAAGATTGGGGTCTGCTGTTCATTTTCCCAGTTTTATGCTGGGTTGCTATCTGGGAATCCCTTTGGCCACCCTGGCCAACAACTCAAAAGAAGGTATATTCTATCTGGCATTGTAGCTTGTTATGTAGCCTTTAGCTATGCATATAGACTCTCATGAAATTGTATTGGCCCCTTTAATCTTTGGTTATACTTTCCTTTTGGGTGTTTAAGGCCATACAGTTGGACCAGATAAACCCGTTTGTTTTTACTCTTAAGGTCGTTTGAGGATCTGTTCCTCAGGGGTCACATGGGCTTGGGAGGAGCCCCTGGCTCCTTGCTTTTACTGGTTCCACCTATATGAAGATAAGTCAAAGGTCCCTCGACCATAGTTGGCTTTGCTTGGAAGCATGGAGGAAATGATTCCTCTGTGTTGATCCTCCTCTTTATAGACTGGACACTGTTTCAAGTCCATCTGGTGGAGTCTTCTCGGCCTCCTCTATCAAGAGGACAGGTGACCCACCATCATTATAGGACGTTATGTGGAAATCAGTGTGGAGAGCTCTTAAAAAACTACAAATGAACCTACCATTTGACCCAGTTATACCACTCCTTGGCATATACCCAAAGAACTCATCCTATTGCAGAGACACTTGTACATCCATGTTTGTTGCTGCTCTTTTCAGAACGAGGATAACGGAAAGGAAACAGGGAGGTAAAGGAAAAGAAAGAACCTGAAAGAGAAAAACAGTAGGAAACAGGCCTTAATAAGGGAGATATCGATAATAATTGGGTTAGTTTAAGGGAGGGGGGAGGGAAGGGCATACATGGAACCTAGGGGATAAAGGGAAAGAAGGAGCTCAAGAGAGGTAGGACCATAGGAGAAGGGTATTATTAAGGGAGAAAGGTGGGGGGAAACAGGGGCACCTTAAGTGGGAAAACCATGATGGAAGGATGAGACAATGTGAGAGATAAACAATGCCTAGCTAGTTTT
>NW_008357649.1:1183088-1189338 GCF_000622305.1 Nannospalax galili
TATTTTATGTATTATTCTCACAATCCCCTGTCAGTATGGCCTAGAGACATGGTCCACACCAGGTCTAGAAGTAGCAACAACAATTCTTTTTTAATTTAAAAATTTTTACATATTTATTTATTTTATGAGTGTATTGCCTGCATGTATATAAGTGCACCCATGTTGTGCAATGCCCACAGAGGTCAGAAGATGGCGTCATATCCCCTAGACCTGGAATGACAGATGGTTGTTAACTGCCATGTGTGTTCTGGGAACCAAACTTGGTTCTGTGCCAGAGCAACCAGTTCTCTTTAATCACGGAACCATCTCTCCATTCCTTCCAGTTCAATTTTTGTTGCCCAAATGTTCTTTGGTTTGGGACCGTCCCGTGGAGCATGATCAACCGACTAGTAATCACAAGCTTATTGAAAACTGTCTCTCCCTCACCCAACAACTATTAGTTGTAGCAAAACACTTTCAGATTGGATTTAAGGCCCTCTCAACAGATGGCAGTATTATCAGGGCCAAGAACCTGTGATTAGGCAGGTTACAGGTCCCAGGGCAGAACCTGCTACTCTTGTTCTGCTAAATGGACATAGAATTAAACAAACTCCCAATGACTAACCTTTCTACCCATCAATTGCTGCATTTATAAGTCCTCATCAGAGAAATTTCTTTTTGCAGTAGATGGTGACTAACACCGAGATCCACAACTAGTCAACATGCAGAAAATAAGAGACTTCAAAGTGCTCAGCCCTAGATGGGACATCTCTGCTTGTTCTTTTTGATTGTTATTTAGCATTCACAGTGTTACTATGTGTGTAACTTGTAATTTTACCTTCATTTAGGTGATATTTAATTTTTCCCATTTTCTTTTTCGGCTTTATCACTGACATTTCTGTTGTGTTCATATTTTTATGATCTGTTTGATCATAACTTCTATTTGCTCTTTGGAAATATTTTTTCTCAGAAGTAACTTTTTCCCTTTCTATCTCCTCTTCTTCTTCTCATGCGTTGTCTTGGTAAATATCTCATGCTGTGCCTTCTTTGACTACTGATCTTTGAATGAAGAGGTTCTTCCTAGACTGGTTATTTGCAGAAATTTTCTGTAGGAACTGTGCAAGACATGGATGGTTGACTGCTGGGAATATTCATCATTGCCTAGAGATTTGCATATAGGTTCTTTTAGCCTTGATTTCTTCCTAGTTAAAGGAGAAACGAAGCTGACGCTGTGGAATTGTGAATGCTGTCGCCCCACAACTGCTGATACATTCTTGCAAGTGTGTCTTCTTTGTTTGATTCCTCTTTTACCACTAGCTCTTCTTCTCAGAGCACAGTTGCTTCCTTGAAACTTGTACTGCGGGTGTGCCATTGTTGAGAATAAGGAGTTTTACTTTTTAACCTCATTTAGGAATAAGGAGCCTTTAAGTTTGGACATGTTGGTTTTCCTCAGATTATCAGCTTTGGCTATTCTGTCTTTTTACAAGCTCCTCTCTGATCTTTAATGCTTATGATAATGATTTCATCTAATTTGATTTCTCTGATTTTTGTTGAATATATATATATTTGTTTCTTATTTTCATTACTTTTGGGTAGCCTCTATAAGATAAAAAAATCAAGTTCTAAATTTACTCTGCCTTTTAAAATCTAAAAGTTCCCATGACTAATTCAAATAAGATGAATGTCTACAACCTCTGATGGAGGCAAAAGCTAGGTTTACACCATGTTATCTCTTGCTGATAACTGAATAGAGCAAATTTCCCAAGCAAACTAATCAATTAGAATTGACTGAGCCAACCAGATTTTAATTACTATCCAAGCTCAGGTCAAGATTCTGAATGAGGGCTTCATAAATAGTTTGTCACAGGTATTTGTCATGAAAGGTCAGACAAACGTATGTCATACTCAGGTATGTCATGTCATATGTGAGACAGGTATGTCTTACATACCTGTCATACTCAAGTATGTGAGAAAAAAAAGCTAGAACATAGGGACTGAGAAGGTAGAGGGGTTGTGGAAATAGAAGTGGAGAAGAAAGACTTTGATTTCTAAAGAAAGAGGAAAAATCTCCTATGCTAAATCCCTTTGTGTTTTCATGAAGTATGGTTTGTCTGTGGTATTTATCATTTGTCGGTCTCTAATTCAGTGAGATCTGTTTTTCTGGGGCACTATCCCTGACCTATGTTACAGATTCAATACCAATTTGTTTCTTGAATTCATGAAAAATAAAAGTGAAAAAGGAAGTTTTCAAACAGGAACAGTGACACTTAAATTAGACATGTTAAAATGAATCAGAACAGCTCACATGTATTGCAATAATTCACATGATGGAATCATCTGCATTGTAGACAACTTCTTGCAAATAGCTGTTTGAACATCGAGGCACACTTATCATAGAGTTAAGATGGGTCATATATACTCCATGTTAATATGAGTTCATCCCAGAGAGGCCATGTTGATTTGGTGTTAGACAGCAAGATAATTAGTGCACTAAATTAACATAGCACGCAAGTGACAATACTGTATCCAAAGCAATTTATTGGTGTTAATTTCTTCATTTGCAAATGCACAGAGTTCACCTGTTGAAATGGATGCTTTAATATATACTATAAATTGCTTTTGAACTTGTACAATTTTTATATCAGCTGCAGTTTAGTTAAATTTGTGTGAGAGTAGTAGAGTGGATCTTTCCCTCTTAAACCAGCATAATTGAGCATTTGGGTTTCATATAGGAGGAAGTCAGTGCTATCAGGGCCAGACACAGAATTTTCAAGTGTTACTTGTCTTCTGCTGTCTCCGGGTTCCCTGTTCACTGTTCCCTTCACTGCAGAGCTTATATTGATCTTCCTTGTCATAGGTTCTCAGGGGCAAGCCTCCTTCCCCTTTCAAAAGCAACTCTTAGGATAGCTTCTGAGACATGTCCATACTGGGAGTTCAGGAATGGATGATAGTGATTTATGCTTAACATAATTAGTAATAACATGCATGATATTCATTTACCAATTTGTATGATAAGTTGTAAAACACTTTCACATAGTGTGTGTCATTTTATCACCTTAGAAACTCTGAGACTGGTGGCATCTAATTCTTATAAATAATAAAACGGAGACTCATCTACCAAAAGGAGGCTTTGAGCTCAGTCTCTAAATTTTGTCTTTCTTTAGAAATAGCTGACTTGTGAGAATATTGTAGACTTGTAGCTATAAGAATTATGGGCTAAGAAAATAAATACACAATTATGGAATTTCCGGTGTTTATGACTGCAGTAAACTGGCTTTCTGAGTTTAACAATTTCATATTTTATATGGTCACAGGCTCATATACGACAGCAGAAATTGATAGATCTGGAAGAGCATGATCTAACTCTGTGAGGATATGAGCGAGATGAAAATTCACATAATTAGACAAGATAGATATATTTGGTCTAGGATAAAATAACTCTGTGTACCTCACTATTCTCTGAAGCTGTTACAAATAATAATGATTAAGACAACATAATATTGTGGAGAGATGATGAACTTTGGAATCCTGAAAACCTGTGATTTGAACCCAGTGTCAGATCTGCCATTTATTAGCTGTGTGACTTTGGGCCAAGTCATTGGACTTCTCCACATTTCAGTTTCTTCATCTATACCTTGAGTATTAATAGGACTGTTTCATAAGAGTGTTGGGAGGATGCACTGACAAATGTGAACTTAAAGCAGCAGTAATGGTAGTGGTGGATGACTACAAGGAAACGGACTTTCCTGACACAACAGGGCAGTGGCATATATGAACTGCAACGGTTGTGACAGCATGTACAAACTGAAGAACTACTGACAGTTGATAGCTTCTGGGGAAAGGAGAGTCAGTTTTCTTCAAGAGGGTGGCCCCTGGTAGGTCCACCACACTCCAGGAGATAGCTGCACAACCGAGTCTATGGCCAGCACAAATTGTACTCAATGGATTAAAAAAGACCCAAAGGTGTGTGGATAGGAAAGTGGGAGAAGGTGGAACTGGTAGTTGGGGGGAGGATGATAAATAAGACCAAAATATGTTGTATGAAATTTTCAAAGAGCTAATAAAAAAGGGAAAAACCCAACAGTAACGATGTATTGAACACTCATGAAATCTTCCTTATTTGCACAACCACAGGATGGCTGTTATTGCTATTAGATTATTCTTAAAGAAGTTTATTGATGTGCTGAAAGTTGTAAATATGTGTGAAGCCAGCGTTCACACCCAAGTCCACCAGATTCTGGTATCTATGCCCCATAGGAGAGAGTACTCAGTATTCAATACTTCTTTTATGACAGCATTTGCAATGATGTTGGAGTTGACATCTGTTACTTTCATCTCTCCATCTACACTTTCCTCTTGTCCTGATAATAACATCACTTCCCTTCCTTTGGGAGCATAGTTCTCAGCCACTCCACATACAGGAAGACATCTGAGCCAAGGAATTTTAGGTCAATGAAGAAATAAACATGGAAAGTATCCTCATTATGTGAAAGTTCCTGAATGAAAATTTCATGTAGTCCGGTGATCCAAGCATTGCTTCATTGCAGGACCTAAGATTACTGGATTTCTGGTACTTAAAACTGAAAACAAAGAAAGAAGTTGAAGGGCCAGTTACTTCTTTCAAAGTCTACATAAAATGTGTCTTCTGTTATCATGGCTTTCTACTATAAGGTCTTAAAATAATTTTGTGCCCCGAGTGAAGAGTATCAATTGTATGGCAAATTTCAGTTAAAAAATTTAAAAACATGCCGAGCATGGTGGCGCATGCCTTTAATCGCAGCACTCGGGAGGCAGAGGCAGGTGGATCTCTGTGAGTTCAAGGCCAGCCTGGCCTACATAGTGAGTTCCAGGACAGCTGGGGCTACAGGGAGACCCTGTCTCAAAAAGACGAAAAAAATTTTTTAAAAACATTAAAAATGAAGTATGATTTTAGGTTGAAGGTAATTGACATATGATATAATAGGCAGTGATGGTAAATTTTCACTATTTATTAGATTTCCATAAAACAAAAGGCAAATGTTTTTGACTGGCTAATTTAACACCTACACTGCATTTCATCTTTTATACTTGGGAAGCTCTTTCTCCAACCACTCCAATAATTGCCTCATGCTTCATTCAAGTTTCTGCTCCAAACTGTGGTGAGGCCCTCTCCTTGACCATTTTGTCTAAAAAGCATCCCTTTCCTGACTCATTTCCCACTTCATGGAATGTAAAATTACCTGAAGCTGTACGCTATCTATTGGCTTATTCATGTACCACCTTTCATTCACTAGAGTTGAAGCTTCATGAAAACAGGGAGTTTTGTCTCATTATTGAATGAATGAATGAAAGAACAAATGAATGAATGAACGAGGCTTTTTAGGTAGATCACGTGCTATGGAAATATGGAGATTAAATGTATCAAAACTAGACCTGAAAGATAAGTTGATTACCTTTGATCATAACTATATTCTTCCCTTCCTGGGGGGGGTCTCATTCATATTTTTCAATTTACCTCTGAGTTGGGCATGGCCCTATGATAAATTAGAAAGAAGGGTATTTGTTGCTTCAGAAATTCATCAATCAAATTTTCCATGCACTGAGATGCATTATCTTAATGTGTCTAGGAAAATTCTCTAAAGCCAGTTGTATAGACATGGTACCTATGCATGTTGCCCACAAGCACTGTGACTCTGGAAGTTCCACACTGTAGACTGTGTGGCCTTGCTAAGGGAAGAACGTGGATACTTGAGCTACTAGCTGATGGGGGACAGGGGGAGGAGAGAAAGCGGGGGGGAGAGAGAGATCTGCCCATCAGCATACCACAGAGTTTTAATTTATTAAGAAAATCAATTCCTTTATATCTGAGATATTATATACTTTTACATTTGTTCGTTATTTCAATTACTATACTGCAATTAGCATATCATAAACATTAACTTGTTAGTGTTTAATATATGTAAAATTTAAAATACAGAGTAGAGATGCAA
This sequence comes from Nannospalax galili, assembly GCF_000622305.1. NCBI lineage: Eukaryota > Metazoa > Chordata > Mammalia > Rodentia > Spalacidae > Nannospalax > Nannospalax galili. The sequence goes on from NW_008357649.1 coordinate 1,189,037, forward strand.
GCGCCAACATCTCAGTGTTAGCAGCAAAAACAATGAGTCTGTCTGCAAGGAACGATATATTCTAAAATGAAATGGAGATCTTTTTTAAAGGATCATCCAATTTTATGTCTTACAGGACTTTTACTGAGTTCAATACTTTATAACTGTATTAACTCAACTGTGAACCTAGAAACTTGCACACACTTGTGAAAGAGATGTATTCTTGCTCTGGAGTGTGTTACTGAATGTGTTAAGGCTGTAGTGAAAAGTTTCTTCTAATCATGCAGTTATTAAAAATTAAAAAAATATATAATAAAAAAATT
>NW_008357649.1:1189869-1200357 GCF_000622305.1 Nannospalax galili
GCATGGTGGCACACGCCTTTAATCCCAGCACTCGGGAGGCAGAGGCAGGCAGATGTCTATGAGTTCAAGGCCAGCCTGGTCTACATAGTGAGTTCCAGGACAGCTGGGGCTACAGGGAGACCCTGTCTCAAAAAGACCTTAAGTGTGAAAGCCATGATGGAGGGGTGAGACAATACGAGAGATAAATAATGCCCAGCTAGTTTTGAAAATCAGAGGGAACCACATTACTCCTACAACCTACTGACAAATTATACATAGCAGATCAAGAAATATACGTCTAGGTAAGGTTTATCTGAGAACAACTGGTCTTTGCCCAATATTTATCTACATGACACACAGTATTAAAAGTACCAGACTGGTGGAACTAACCTTCTTGGATGTTTAACAGACATACTTTGAGGCCTATAATAATTTGGTCAGAGGGACATAAAGGACATTTTTTGCTCCTTGCCCTCCTAGGTCGACTAGCTCCAGGGAACTATGAGCATCTCTCAAAATGTCCTGTAATTGTCATGGGTCATCTGTCCCCTTGATCATGGAGGCTGAAGAGACCCCACCAGATGGACTTGAACCAGTGTCCAGTCCTCAAAGAGGAGGGTCAACACGGAGGAATCATTTCCTCCATGCTTCCAAGTGAAGCCAACCATGGTTGAACAGGACCTTTGACTTATCTTCACATAGGCAGAACTGGTAAAAGAAAGGAGCCAGGGGCCATCCAGGAAGTGGGTGTTTAGTTGAATAAGATGGTTTGGGATGTTCTGTGTGATACACGCACAGGAAGAAAGAATCAAATTTTAAAAAAAGAATTATATTTGAGGAGAAAACGTGGAAATTTACATCATGTTAATTAGTAGAGGTGATAAACATTACCATTGAAATCTACCCAGTGATTTTATAGACATGCATAGGTGCCAAGGATCTGAGTGCAACCCATTATGACTAATAATAATCAGATACATACAGATGAGAGACGCATGCACCAACATCTTAGTGTTATTAGCAAAAACAATGAGTCTTTCTGTAAGAAACTGTATATTTTAAAATGGAATGTAGATCGTTTTTAAAGGTTAAAAACTTATTCAATTTTATGACTTAAGGGCTTATACTGAGTTCAATATTGTATAACTATTTTTATAGCCACTTTTGAAAGAGATGTGTCTTTGCTCTGGAAACTGTTACTGAGTATGTTAAAGCTGTAATGAAATGCTTCTTCTAAATATGTGTGTGGGGGGGAGGGAGGCTATGGAAGGGTGCTATCTGGGAAGTGGGTCAATTAAAAAATAATGATAAAATAATAATAATTCTTCAAAGCATAAAAATTTGCTCCTTAATAATTAGTAGATGTGAAAAATATTACCATTGAAATCTACCTGATGACTTTATATCCATGCTCAGATGCCTAGAAGCTCAGAAAGTAACCAACTGTGACTAGTAATAATCAGATATATAGAGATTAGAAATGCATGTGCTAACATCTTAATGTCAATTGCATTAGAAATGAATTTTTCTGTATGAAACTGTATTTTCTTAATGAAATGGAGATCTTTTTAAAAGGTTAAAAACCTCATTTAATTTGATGTCTTATAGGATTTATACTGAATATAATATTGTATAACTGTAGTAATTCAACTGTAAACCTAAAAATTTATAGCCAATTTTGAAAGAGATGCATCTTAGCGCTGGAAATTGTTATTGAATATGTCAATGCTGTTGTAATGCAATGCTTCTTCTAAGTATGTGGTTATTAAATAAATAACTTAAAAAACATTTTTATTGATTTGAGAGCTTTATACGGTGTATTTTGATCATGTCCAGACCCCTCCCCATTCTCCTCACTTTGCAACCCCCCCCTTCTTCATATCCTCTATTATTATTGGTCTTTTATTTATTTTGTAAGTCCTGTTGAGTCTAAGCTCTTACTACTGGTAATGTTGGTTGAGATTTTAATGTCTTTTTGTTTTATTTATTTATTTATTTATTTATTTATTTATTTATTTTTGTTTGTTTTTTGAGACAAGGCCTCCCTGTAGCCCTAGCTGGCCTGGAGCTTGCTATGTAGACCAGCTGGCCTCAATCTCATAGAGATTTGCCTGCCTCTGACTTCTGTGTGCTGGAATTAAAGGGGTATGCCACCATGCCTGGCCTTTTGAGTCATGATTTTGTGTTCCAAGAAATGTTTACGTGCTCCCAATTTGAAATTGATACAAATTTCTTCTACAAGTTTTATGATTTTGGTTTTATGTATAAGATCTGTTTTCAGATTACTATGTGTGGTCTGAAGTATTTAATACATGTGATTTTTGTGCCTTTATCATTTCCTTTGGACTGAATAACTTTTGAATTCCATTGTAAAAAATAAGATCCCCCATATATATAAAACACATTTTTCACTGATACAAATTCACACTTTAGTTATTTGAAAAGCTGTGCTTAATTAAATCAGAATAATATTCTAATATTTTATGATTTTTCTTTGTAATGCCAATGTTGTTAATAAAATTAAACTCAGATTTCAATGAACAACCTGAATTGCCTGTTCCCCCCAGGAATGGTTAGCCAAGCTATTGTACTGTGGAACAGTTCATGGACATGCAGGAAAATTACATGATTGGTTAGAATAATTTTATTACTCATTGCTCACCAACTGGAAAGTCTAGTCATAATTTCATTTTTGTCTTCATTTTGTCCCTTGATAACCAATTCAGGAAGCCAATTAAACTAAATAAAATCTTTCTGGAAGGCAGAAGTCTTTCAATCTGTCTCTGACACCATCTGCTATACCAAGAAAGAAAATATGGTGTACTAATTTGTATGGTATGAAATTCCAGGGGGACTGAATGGTGGTGGTTTTGAGTCAGTGGACTTCTGCGAGATCTAATACTAAAGAATAAACAGTTCCTGGTCCCACAACATGGAAAAATCTCTTACCTGAAGGTTAGCTAGACTTTGTGCCATGGTGGTCACCCAACAGATTCCTCTTAAGGAATTATATGCATTGCATTTTTTTGTTTTGTTTTGTTTTTTGAGATAGGGTCTAGCCCCAGCTGGCCTAGAATTCACTATGTAGACCAGGCTAGCCTTGATCTCACAGAGTTCTACCTGTCTCTGCCTCCTGGGATTGAAGGTGTGACCCACTTTGCCCATTTGCATTGTATTTTAAAAACTTCAGTAGCACATGCTTCCCAAAACCAAAGCCAAAGAAGACAGACCTTCATCTGAATCCACCCTGATTGGGTTTCCTTGATTCTTCACAGGTAGCCACTACTTAGCATTGCTTACCTGATGAGGAAACAGAGTTTTTCAGGCTTCTGGGAACTTGCTCATATGGACTTAAAGCAATGGTAACAGCATACACAAGACCCATGCTGACTCAATCAGACAAAAATTCAGCATAGAACTGGGGAAATGGACAGGAGGCCCCAACCTTAACCAAGGAACTATTGACAGTTAAGCACTGCTGGGTGAGGGAGAGTTGGTCTTCTTTACCGGAGTGATATAGTTAGGCTGAACAGGCTCCAGTGAATGAACTCACACCGCGGGACATCTAGGTACACAAACTTGACTCAGTAGGCCTTAACATATATGACAGAATGCATGAAATCTGGTGGTGGTGGGGTCTGTGAGAGGGTGCAGATAGGGGAGGGAGCCTAAATATGATTAAGATGTATTAAATCCACAAAAATTCAATAAAAATATATATTGAAAAACATGCTAACTTTGGTCTCCTTTTATTTTAGAATCTTTTCACAAAGACCTGATAACTCTTGCTCAAAATTGGCTGGAAGATCCACGTGGAGAAGCAGATTGTCTTGATTACTGAATTTGACCAAGTGACACCATGGCATTATTACTGAAATGTCATCTCTCAGTGTGGTGAGGTTCTCCTTCTTCACTGGTTTCTGGCTTCCCTGCCTAAAAAGCATATCTATGCATCATTCCTTTTGGAAGTTGGGCAAGGTATGGGGGCCAGAAGTCCCAGGATTCAGTGTGTGGCTTTTACTGTATCCTCTGGATTTCTGATCTTGGGTTTCAAACTTCAGAACCCCAGTGTTCCTGAAGCCTCAGGTTCAGATACGTTCAGTTCAGATTATGTAGAATAAGTCATCCATTTCTGAGGTAGAGATGGGGCTTGCTGGCTGTGGCCAAGTTGCTACATTGTAGGGAAAGACAGTGTTCAGAACTGACCTTTTCTATTTTCATCTTTAGCTGTTGTGGTTTCCTGTGCCCCTTTCTGTGACCCTTCAAGGGGATGAGGATAATGTTTTTCCTCTGATTTCTCTGGATAACCATGTTTTGTGAAGTAAATTGGTTTCCATGCTGGAACAAATTCAGGCAAGCGTTCAGATCAAAATGAAAAAGAATTTTGTGAAGTTTGCCGCATTATTAATCTCATAATTATTAGTATAAGCCTCTATATTCATTGAGTGGATATTTAAAAAAATATCTTAGCAAAAGGGTGACAAACAGTATTCAGGTACCTTGGTTTTGCCAATGTCACCCCTTCTTTAACAGAAATGGATATTGTATAATATGACATTTTCCTATTGATCTTAGAATAACTAGCTTGGGTTTTTCTTATGGTAATTCTTATTACAGACAGGTAATTACTAGGGAAACTCTGGTGGTATATTATTCTCATGAAACAAAGTATTAGAATGTTGTCTGGGAGCTTGATATTACTAGAGACCGCGAAACATTTTTATAGGTTAATCATAAAGTTGATATAATAATATGAACTTTCCTAAGAGTGAAGATGAGATTCCATACCATACTGGCACTCTGTCTAAGTCTGCATACATTCATAAGGTGCAGCAAAGAGAAACTTCAAAACTCTCATTTGAATAGGATGATAGAGGAGTTATATTTCTTTATACATATTAGTAATATATACCATCTACACTAAAAACAGAAGTATCATGTAGGTGATGGAGGGGAAAGTGGGTTAATACAATTTGTATTCTACTAAATATCTGAGCAAGTTCTAACAATTTAACTATGTAACTTGAATAAATATCCTTTAGAAGTAAGACATGTTCATAGACACAGGTAAGAGCATCTTAATTTGAAGGGTAGTCTTCCGTCAGTGTGTGAATTTGTTGTTTAAACGTGCTAAGATATGAGTACCTCTATTGATTCAATTATTTGGATTGTTTCATTAAGAAGCTTCTGAATTCATTTACTATAAGTAACACCAGATGTAGCCTCTAGGAAAGTAGCCTCAGGACTTATATTAGTTTTTTAATGCTGTTGATGCAAATCATTAGAAATATAGTGGTTTAAAATAACATGTTTCTTACCTCACAGTTCAGTTAACTGTCCTATGCTGCAGAACATTGGGTTGAAGTCAAGGTGCTGGCAGGACTCTATCCTGTCATGAGGCTCTAGCTGAACATACACATTTTAAAATTATTATTTCTATATTTTTATTATAATTTTATAGTCACCTTTTCAGAGTTGCAAAATGTAGATTTCAAATATCATTTCACCAAATACTTAAAATGATGTAAAAATCTAGGTAGTCTTCTGACACTTATCTAGTAGGAATCTAGTTTAGTCCTGTAGATTCTAATTCATTTTATTGGCAAAGCAACATTTCTGAGCAATGATCACGAATTTGACATGTAGAGTTCCCTTAATTCTCATAGAAAGTCTATGAAGCAATTGCTTTTATGTCTTCATTTTAGAGCTAAGTTTAGGGCAGTTAAATACAGCTATCTTAAATTTATCAGAACATAAGAGTACATAAGCAAGATTTAAACTCTGCTTGGTCGACTTTCAAAGCCCAAACCATTGAGTATCACACTAGACTGCCCTCTTCTACCTATCACTGTCCCAGAAACTCAAAACCTTTCCTTTTCAGGTTTATAGGATTATAAACAACGTTAAGACACATTCAGAACATAGAAATTATGTCCCAAACTAGAAAAATTATACCTGTCATAAATTTTAATTTACTCTTAAGAATACCCACTTTATATTCACGTCAGCTATTTTGAAGAAATTATTTTGTTATAAGAGATGACTCAGTGGTTAAGAGCACTGGCTGCTCTTGCAGAGGACCTGGGTTCGGTTCCTAGCACCCACATGGCAGCTACCAACTGTTTGTAACTCTAATTCCAGGGAACTTCTGACCTCTGTGGCCATTGCACGACTTGGGTGCACTTACATACATGCAGCTGCACACTCATAAAGATAAATATAATAAATTAAATATTAAAACAGTAACAATATAACCCATAGATGAGAGTATCAAGGGATGTGAGATAGAGATGACTTTAATTTACAAGCGCATTTGTTATGAAGCAGCAATTGATGTCATTTAGCAGAAAAACAAAGTATCCTACATCACAGGAATTGAATTTATGATGCATAACTAAAGAATGAGGTTTTATACATACATGTAATACTAACATTTAGGATGTTTTCATCGGAAAAAGTGACATCATGGAAATGTGTAAGAGACTTCAAAAAGAAAACTCAAAAGGTGAATACTAACAGAAAAAAATCACTTTATTTTAATGAACTCACAAATCAAACATCAAACTAGTAGATTAAGGTAGCTGTGACATGAGTTTTGAAAAGGATATAAAGGTAATTGTTTTTTTAATTCCAACTCCATCGTGATTTATTTTTAGTAGTCTATAAAAACGTAATCGATACATTACAATTGGAAGAGGAAAACCATAAGCAAAGCTCTGTGGCTTCAGCATGGCCCTTCTAGCTGTTTAGAAGTTCATATATAATTATTATATTGTTTTGCTGGAGGCATCAGTGCCCTATCAGAAGGGCTACTGTAATTTTTTTCCATGTATTTGAAAACTAATATTTTGAACGTTTATTGTGTTTTAGGCATTTAGCTAGAAACTAATAAAACCAAAATGAAGACAAAGGTCTTGTTCTTTAGCAATTTATAGCATAGTAAAACAAGAATTAAACGGAATCACGGGTGTAAGCAAGAAGTGCCATGGAATTTTATGAAGTACCCACTACACACTTAAAGTTTTGGTAAAATGTTGCAAAAAGATGTCCTCTAAGTTGTTCTAAGTGCTTTGCCAAGAAGGACTCTGTGCTTGTGTGTATGCATATGCATGTGTGCAGGTATGCGCAGAAGCTACAGAATAGTGGTGGTGTAGAAGCATTACGTTTTTATTTTACTACTGCATTCTGCAGATAATGGTCGGCAAGAAACAAGATCTCTCTTAAAGGAGCTCAAAATAACCAGATTGTTTGAGGCTTGAAAGAGTTGAAAGTCCTAATTCAACAGATTGAGTAGGCATGAGAAGATTTATAGAATAAAGGAATAACTAAGGACGGGGAGAATGGGAAAACACTGAGTCCTTCAGAAAGCTGCCAGCCAGAGCATAAGAAACTGGCTAAGGGGTGTCTTGCAAACCTCATTTACATTATGAGAACATTAAAGAGAACAATAGTGCTCTAAACTTGAGGATGTTTACTTCAGGGATGCTTAAAAAAGTTTTTAACTATGTGGATTTGTGTGTGTCTGTGTGAGTTTGTGCACATGAAAGCAGTGTCCACAGAGGTCAGAAGAGGCTATCAGATTCCTGCAGCTGGAGTTACCAGGCCACGGATGTGGGTGCTAGGAAACAAACTTGAGTCTTCTGGAAGAGCAGTGCACATCCTTAACCTGGACTCATCGCTGCATTCCTTAGAGATGCTTAAATGTTTTTTCAATTCTTTTATAAATTGAATTTTTGTGAATTTCATACAATATATTTTGTTCAAATTTGAGTCCCCTTCCCTCCATCTGACCCCCCCACACTGTGGGATTTCATGAACTCTGTCATATATGTTAAAGCCTATTGACCCAAATTTGTGTCTCCAATGTCTTTGGTTGGTGTGGAGCATGGTTAACCTATCTAGCATCACACCCTTAAAGAAAACCAACTCTCCCTCTCTGTTACCTGGAAGTTCCCCCACCTCTATGTCCTTATGGAGGTAAACTATAGTCCCACCTCCTTCCCATGCTCCTCAGAAGGAGTTGTGGGGGACAGTTACCCCTCCCACCCAATCAGTTGACCTTAGCTGCATGAGGGGTGGGTAAGAATATATAAGCCGAGAACGACTGTGAGGCAGGCCTCTTGTCATTTTGTGTGGCTGTTCTGGGGGTGCAGGGCACCCACTGTTTTTTAAGTAAACCAGTCAAATAGTTCTTCAGCTAAGGTTGGGACTTCTTACCACTTCCTGACTTCTATGTTGGGATGTGGTCTGCCTTGAGCTTGCATGGGTCTTGTGTGTGCTGTTAGCATTGCTGTAAGTTCATAAGAGTAACTTCCCAGCTGTCTGGAAGGTTATCACTTGTGCATGTACCACTTAGGGCTGGGTTCCTCACAGACACATATTCTCTGTGTTTGACCAGCTGTGGAACTTTGTAATAGTTTTCCTGTAGACAAAAAGAAGGTTCTTTGATGAGTGGTTAGAGGTATACTTGTCTGTAAATATAAGGATATATGTTTAGAATACAGTAAGAAATTATGTTGCTCTAGTGATGTGAGAAAAGTAGGTTTTTCTTTAGGATCTATGCCATCTCTATCCATGTGTGGTTGGCTACCTCTACAGTACCACACATGAATTCCCTCCCACTGAGCTTGCCTTCAGTCCAATTAAACAGCTGTACCCCTAACATAAAAGTGCCACTACTACACCAGTAGAGATTATTTTCTGGGCTTGTCATTGTTGTAGTTCATATACTTTACAGCTGGATAAGATCACTGATTGGTATTTCATTTAGAAATTTACATAATATCTTCTGATACTATGGGAGCTACCCTTCAGGGAAGAGTTTCCAGGTTAATTCCAGCTGAATTGCTCCAAATCCCATGTCAGGTGTATGTCCTGTGTTCAGTGTTTGGGTCTTACCTTCAAGTTCTGGGAGGCAACCAAGGACTGAGGCAATAGTCTGTGTCATTTTGTGAGTCTCTTGGACTACCTTGAGCAACAACTTGAAGGGATATTTTCTTTGCCTGGCACTGTGTCTTTTGTTATATAGCCTTCAGCTCTATACATGTACTCGTATGTTGTATATGTATTTTCAGTATGCTTTGAACTAATACATTTCCTTCTGATTTTTCACACCATGTAAACATTATTTATCCCTTCTCTCTTTCTCCCCCTATACAGCCCTAAGGATGATTTTTCATACATCTCAGGGGAGGTCTTCCGTTGATCATTTTAAGTAGATTGTTTTCTTTAGTTGACTTTCTTTTAATTTCGACTTAGATTTGGGCAAAGAAGTTATTTTATAGAGTACACAGAATTTTAAGCATGAGGAAACAATTTTTACTGAACTCAATATCCACTGGCCCAAAGGACTAACTTGCAAATATGGTCCATTAATTTGGTCTTAGTTTTCAGATATGGCACTAAGCAATTTATGTACGTCCTGACTATAAAGTGATTGCTTTCCACTGTGATTTCCAGCACATTTTCTCAGAGGCTTTAAGTTGTCCCCTACCTGCAATTCTGGCTTCATCCCTATGTAACCAAAGCAAAGCAAAGCAAAGCAAAACAAACCAAACCAAAACACCTGGCAAGTTTAGATTTACCACTATCCCTGAGAGCTTCAAAAGAGACCATATGAATTCTGGAGAAATGAGAATGTTATCAAAATTCAAGAGAAACTAAGACCATGATAGCACCATGCAGCCCTGTCTGGGAAGAAGACACTTTTCAGTCTCATGACTGTCCTGCTACACTGAATTTTGCATTTTGTATTTATTAAATCTGAACTTGTGCCTTCAGTTATTTGTAATAAATTTAGTTTAACCTGGTTATCATTTCATCTTATCATACACTTTGGGCAAAATTTCACTCAATCTTATGTATTGCGCTAATTATCTAAATTAATAGGCATGTCACAGTGACAAAAGAAGATGATTAAATATACTTTGGAGTAGGAGGCAAAAATCAGAGAGATGTGATTATTATTGGTTTTTCATAAGACTTGGAATTCATAATCCTATTTTCATTTTGCAGTTTTAGAGGAGAGGAACTGCAGAATTTTCAACTGGAATAGTAAATTCTTGTAATAAAATATGAAGAACATGTATGTCATTTTATTATAAAGATTTGTAATTATGCCTGGATTTCAGCTAAGGGATTCCCTGTTTTTAATGAAGTGCACATTGTCCATTGCAAAGCAATAAAAATGAAAAAGTTATGGAAGTGAAAATTTAATATATATGATAATACACATAAATCTATTAGAGAAAGAAAAGCAGAATTAATTATAATTCAGTGCCCAGAGGGTGAATAAAAATGGAAGGAATTATGAAATAAAAAATTCATTTTTAATTAGTTGAGCATAGTAAAATTAGAAGTCAGTTTCGTTAAAGGACCTGATAACTTATAAAACAGTTTATAAAAGGCAAGTTGGAAAAAATGCTAATTATATGCAGTACTTAAAAGGTAAAAAAAATCTATGCTGTCAAGAAATAACAATGATTAAATTTTTAATAAACTTATGGTTTC
>NW_008357649.1:1200447-1214785 GCF_000622305.1 Nannospalax galili
GAACACTGGTAATTCTCTTGAAGTCTTTTCAGAAAAACTACAAGAAGTTTAACTTTTTCCCCTGCTTTGAGATTTCTTTTCATAGTTTGTAATTATTAGTTCAGATAGACTATCGGCCTTTGAATATATTTGCTTATTCTTTTTTAAATATTTTGTTTATTATTTTTATTTTACGTGTATGAGTGTATGGCCCGCATGTATGTAACTGTATCCATGTCGTGCAATGCCCACAGAGAACAAAAGAGGATATCAGATCCCCTGGAACTTGAGTTATGGATGGTTGTTAGCTGCCATGTGGGTGCTGGGGTTCAAACCTGTGTCTTCTAGAACAGCCACTGTTTTTAACTGCTGAGCCGTCTCTCCAGCCCCAATATTTGCTTATTCTTAATGCATCATAAATATATTTTGGTATAAAAATGTCGTTGCTGTTTTCCTAGTAGAGGTTTTTTTAATGGTGGGTAAAATTGTTTAAAGGAATGAAGGTACAACAGAGACTTGTCTTTCTGTCCTCATATAGAGTGAGTGCTTATGAGTCGTAGGCCCCTCAGATGGACTCTTGGGCCTGTTATATACACATCGCTTCCGAATCATCACAGCTGAGTCACACACAGTTCTGTGAGCTACAACTTTAACCAGACATCAAAAATATCAAAAATTGCATTTTTGAATAATCATGGATGACAGATTTGGCCAAAAATAATGGAATTTTCAGGAACTACTCTGTTCTTGAGAAAGTATGTCTACCCTGAAAGTGTTCTTAGGAATAGAAGATTGTACTATATGTCATGGCAATTGATACTGACATTTAATTGACTAGTTCAGAAGAGTTTTTCAACTAAAAGTTCTTGTAAAACTCACTAGCTCATTACACAGAAGGCCAATATGCTGTGGATAGTAGTTTTAGAAGCTCCAGGATATTTCTCAGGCTTATTTTCTTCCCTGTTTTGCCTGAATGATACAACACACACACACACACACACACACACACACACACACACACACACACAGAGTTGTTGTTTTTGTCCAGTTTTTGATACAGGGTCTCCTTGTATTCCCAGCTATCCTGGAACTCATTAGTAGACCAGGCTGGTCTTGATTTCACAGATATGCACTTGCCTCTGTCTCTTGAGTGCTAGGATTAAAGGCGTGTGTCACAGTACTTGGAGCCATATATATATATATATGTATATATAATTTTTATGTGTGTACGTATATGTGTGTATGGTGTGTAGGCATGTGTATGTGCTCATGTGTGATGTATGTGTGTATATGTGCATGTATTTTGTGGGTGTAGGTACAACTTAGAGGTTGGCATTGGGTGTCTTCCTCTATCACTTTCCATCCTATTTTTTTGTGAAAGAGTCTCTCATTGAATCTGGAGATAACCAGTTGAGAAAGATAACCAATTCAGGTTGGAGACTGAGCTCCAGAGATCTTCCTGTCTCTGTCTCCCCTGTGCTATATTATAGGTGAGCACTAATGCACCCAACTTTCTCCCCCACATTTGAATAATTGAAGTTTTTGTGAGTTTCATACAATATATTTTGGTCATATTTAGACTCCCGCCCTGGTCTCCACACCTCTTATAGCCCCCCACCAGAAATCATGTACTCTATCATATATGTTACAGCCTATCGAGCCAAATTTGTGTCCTCAAATGTCCGTTGGTGTGCATCCATCAACTGGAGCATGATTAACCTATCTAGCAGCACACCCTTAAAGAAAACCAACTCTCACTGTCCCAGTAGTCAATGGTTGCCAATAGTTCCTCAACTAATACTGCGGCTTCTTCCCCACTGCCCCAGTTCTATGGCTGAGTTTTGGTCTGACTTGAGCTTGCATGGGTCTTGCACGTGCTGTTACCATTGCTGTAAGTTCATATGAGTAACCGCAGCTGTCTGGAAAACGTTTTCCTTATAGTCATCAACCACCTTTGGCTCTTACAATCTCTCTGCCCCTCTTCTGCAATGGTCCCTGAGCCTTGAATGGCACAGGGGAGGTTTGACATAGGTGTTCTATTTATAGATAAGCAGTCTGAATTCTCTTACTCTTGCACATTGGCCAGTTGTGACTTTTTGGGTTAATCACCACCTGTCGCACGAGGAAACCCTGTGTTTGATTGATTGTGAATATAACTTTGTAATAGTCTTCATGTGAACAAAAAGAAGCTTCTTTGGTGAGTGGTGAGAGGTGCACTTGTTTGTAAACATAGGGATATATATTTAGAATATAGTAAGAAATTACATGGTCTAGGGATGTGACAGAATTAGGTTTTTAAGTAGGATCTATGACCTCTCCAGGAATGTGTATTTGGCTATGGTAACACATATGAGTGTGTCCCACTGAGTGGGCCTTAAGTCCAATTAGACAGCTATTGAGGTCCCCCAAAATAAAAGTTTCACTACTGCATCAGTAGAAATTATTTGCTGTGCTGGTCATTGTTTTGGTTCATATACTTTACAGCTTGGTGGGATCATTGATTAGTTTTTCCTCCCTTAGTAGTTTGCATAGAATCTTCTGCTATTGTAGGAGGTAGTCTTCAGGAAGGAGGCTTCCAGGTTGATTGCTCCAAGTCCTGTGTCTAAAGTATGTCATGTTTTCAGCAATAGGGTCTTACCTTCAAGTTCTTAGAGGCAGTCAAGGACTGGAGTCTCTTGGACTATTCTGACCATAAACTTCAAGAGAGGTTAACCTTGCCTGGCATTGCAGGTTTTTTGTTATATAGCCTTCAGCTACACACATGCACTCACATATATAGTATGTGTATTTGTCAGTAGGCTTTTGAACCTTCTGTTTTTTTCCACACCACCTAAGTGTTAATTATATCTCCCTTCTCTCCCTCTCTTCATGTATAACCTTCCTTATTACTTCCCCAGTTAGAGTAACCTCGAGCCCCCATTTCCTCCTGCTAACACTTGTTTCCTACTATTCTCCTCTCTCCAGCTCCTTTCCCCCTTTACCCCTATGGCTCCTTTAAACCTTCCTGGTTCCTGAGTTACATTAGCACAGATACAGAAGAGGCCTTTTACAATATTCAATATGTATTCATGATATAAGTCCTAGATGGAATTGGACTAGAGGGAACAACATAGTTAAGGTTATCTACAACAAACCCATATACAACATCATTCTAAATGGAGAAAAACTTGAAGCAGTCCCATTAAAATCAGGAACCACATAGGTTTTCCACTATCCCCACTCTTTTTCAATATAGTGCTTGAAACTTTAGCTAGAGCAGTAAGACTAGAAAAGAAAATTAAAAGTGTTATCCCTTTAATTTGAAAAGGTCAAATTATTCTTATTTGCAGTTGATATGATAGTATACATAAGACATCCTGAAAGTTGAGCCAGAAAATTTCTAGAAATGATCAACACTTTCACCAAAATGGCAGGATATGAAATCGATTTACAAACGTCACTTTCCTTTCTGTACACCAATAATAAGTAATCAGAGAAAGAACGCATGGAAATACTCCCATTCACAATAGCCACAAAGGAATATCTAGGAGTAAACATAACAAAAGACATTAAAGTCCTCAAAAATAAAAATTTTAATCTTTGAAGAAAGAGATTGAAGACACAATGAGAGGGATTGTGCTCATAAACTGGTAGAGTTAATAGTGTGAAAATGACCAAAAGCAATTTATAGATTCAATGCAATCCCAGTAAAAATCTCCATGAGATTCTTCACCAAAATAGAAAAAAAAATCATGAAATTCATATGGAATACAAAAGACCCTGGATAGCAAAAGCAATCATGAACAGAAATACCAATGCTGGAGGAATTACCATACCAGATCTCAAATTATATTACAGAGTTATAGTCATAAAAACAGTATGGTATTGGCACAGAAAAAGGACTTACAGATTAATGGAACAAAGTAGAAGACATGAATATGAGTGCATGCAATTACAGCCATGCCACCTGTTATTTGACACTGAAGGAAAGCCAGCATCTTTACTAACTGGTTTTGGGAAAATTGGATCTCCACGTGTAGAAGAATGAAATTAATCACATATCTATCACTCTGCACAAAAGTCGACTCCAAATAGATCCAAGGCCTCAATATGAAATCTGAAATGCTGAAACTTTTAGAATAAAACATAGGTAGCACTCTACAAGATATAGATGCAGGAAAGGACATTATAAATCAGACTTCAATCACTCAGAAATTAAGGTCAACAATTGACAAATGGAACCTCATTAAACTGAAAAGCTTTATACAGTTAAGGAAACAATTGAGTCAAGAGGTGGTCCACAGAGTGGGAGAAAATCTTCACCAGCTGTGTATCTGACAAGATTTTAATATTCAGACTATACAGAGAACTCAAAAGACAATCAAGAAAGCAAATGACCCAATCCAAGAATGGGCTATGGCTCTGAACAGAGAGCTCTCAAAAGAAGAAATAAAAATGACTAAGACATAGCTTGGAACATGTTCAACATCCTTAGTAATTAGAGAAATGCAAATTAAAACTGCTTTAAGATTTCGTCCTACTCTAGTCAGAATGGCTAACATCGAGAGAGCAAATGACACCAAAATGCAGTAAGAAGGGAACTCTCATTTACTGCTGGTGGGATTGTGAACTGGTTCAGTCACTGTGGAAATCAGTACGGAGAACTCTTAAAAAACCAAAAATAAATCTACCATAGGCTCTGGTCATACCACTCCTTGGTACATACCCAAAGGACTCAGCATCCTAACGCAGAGCCATGCTTGTTGCTGCTCTTTTCACAATAGTTAGAAAATGGAAACAACCTAAATGTCCCTCAGCTGATGAATGGATAATAATGTACATTTACACAATGGTGTTCTACTCATTGGTAAAGAAAAACAAACTCACGAAATGTTCAGATAAATGGATTCACTATACTAAGTAAAGCAGCAGACTCAGAAAAACAAGTAACACATGCTCTCTCATGTTTGTGGATCTTAGCTCCAGATCCTTAGATGTACATATATATCCTGATGTAATTACACACCTAGATTTTTTTCTGTTGATGTTTTGTTTTGTTTTGGTACAGGGTCTCCCTGTAGCCCCAGATGACCTAGAACTTGCTTAGCCCAGACTGGCCTGGATATCACAGAGATCTTCCTCCCTCTGCCGCCTCTGGAGTACTCTGGCCTGAGCCACCATACTTGGTCACACCCAACTTTTTAAGCTTGGTTCTGGGGATCTGAACTCAGATTTTTATACTTGTACATAAAACATTTTACTCACTGAATCATTTCTTCATCCCTGTACAATATATTTTTTATGTAACTGGTTGGTATTATTCAATTTATGTGGTACTAATATATATTTAGGGACTATATACTTTTCACAGTTTTGTATTGAAGGCCTCATTCCCATGTTACTACCTTTGGAGATAGCATTTTGAAACAGGTAATTAAATTCTTTGACATAAGTGCTCTCTCTCCATTCCCACTCCTCTATTCTGCCCTCCTATCTCACACCTCATGACTTCTAGTATTGTGATGGTGGCCCTGGGTATGGTTGCATCTCATTCTATGGCTTCATTTTTAGAAGCGTCTACACTGAATTGAGCCATTATAACAGTGACCTATAGAACAAGAGCTACCTAATATTTCTTTATTTCATCTAATTGTTCACATGATACAAAACATAAGAAATCAGAGAAGTCATTTTTGGAGAGTGTAGTGGTTTAAATGAGAATGTGCCCCATCAAATACAAGTATGTAAACACTTTGTCCCCCATTGGTGGCTCTGTTTTGGGAGGTTCGGAAGGTATGGCTTTGCTGGAGGAACCAGGCCTCTAGTGGTGGGCTTTAGCTTTGCCCTTTTCTAGTTTGTTTCTCTGCTTCTTGCCTACGCTTGAAGATGTGAGTGCCTAGTCTTCTAGTCTGGCTGTTTCCTGCCGTGCTTCCCTGGCCACGATGGACTTTTCTTTCTCTGGAACCATAAGCCAAATAGGTGCTTCTTTCTATAAGCTGCCTCGGTAATGGTGTTTATTACAGTAACAGAAAAGTAACTGATACAGAGAGAGAAATTTAAAATACGGGTCACCTTCATGGACTTAGTAATTTTCTTTAGCACACTATTTGGCGCTAGGAAAGTATTTTGATATAAATCTCTGGATAATGATTGATAACTATGGGTAAAGTGAAAAAGAAGTATGTAGTTCAAGTTGTGATGGCAATTAGTAGTAGAACTCATCAACACAGCATAAGAAGGTTTTTTCTTTGAGGTTTTCATGACTGTTTTCTGATCCTTGTATAAGTGAATGTGAATTTCTAGATGTTTGTATACATATTACAAAAAAGCAATACTGCTCTTAATTGTTCTTAGTTGTTAAGGTTGTTCTTGGAAAAGCACAAATCTCAGATGTATGAAAGACCCTACTGTCTCCATTTTTTTGTTGTTCTTCTTGTCGACATCTTGGATATCTTGTTAAGATCATGTATTTAACCTGCAATGGAAAGAGTACAAAGGTCTAAGAACTCCTTAGCTTGTATTTTTCTTATGCTGGCATTGTGTAATATTATCTGGCCACATGTTTGGCATTCATCGAGTAGCTCAATGAATATTGCTTAATGAACCCAAGGATAGCAGTTACCTAAGTGAAGAAAGAGAGGCAGTGAAAGGGGAAGTGTACTTGTATATCTGAAAAGTGTGAATGGGATATAGAGCAGGTCATCACATGGTGTCCTAAATAGGAAAGTTGGTGTATGTAGCACAGCGAAAGGGATGCTATCTAAGAAGACCTGGACCTGGTCCCAGATTACTAAGAGCTGGGCAAGATTTCTCCTTTCCTGTCTTTACATTTTCATTTTGAGTGGGAAGTTTGGACCCAGTTGCCTCTAAAGGGATGTTTCATATCTCAGCTTTTATAATTCTACAGAAGATAGAATTCATATTGTTTCCGTTAAATTATAAATGGTATGATTTTTATTCAGGTCCTAATTCTTTGGGAGAAAAGTACAAATTTCCATGTCATGTGATTAATCAAATACTGTTTCATCAAACTGATATTTATTGAGAGGAAGAGCTGATCACATTGTGCCTTTACACAAGAAGCAGAGAAATGAATGCAATGCTAGACTCAGCTCACTTTCTCCATTTTATACTGTCCAGGATCTCCTGCAGAGGGAATGGTCCTGCCCATACTCAAGATGGTTCTTCCTACATCAGTTAATACCATCAAGATAATTACCCACAGTCATGCCCAGAAACCCATCTCTTAGATGATTCTAGATAACCGTTACACCTTCCCAAACCTGGGTAAAATGAGTCACCTAACCAGAATTGTAAATAAAAAAAGCGGGTAAGTAGTTATTCATGATTATTCTTTAAAGATGTCAGAAATAACTGGCATTAGAGGGTTAGAGAGCTATTTCAAGATATCTATTGTTTGCCGATAGTAGGGAGTGCGCTAACACTGGCCTGGTGTGTACATAAATTCCCAAGGACTTGAGAGAGTGTCAAGAAGATGAAACGTGGTAACGGACATTTTAAAAGGGAAAAGGTTCCTAGAAAAGTCAATAGACTAAAAATTTTTTTTTTACAAAGATGGGGAAGAGCCATAATAGCTTTTAATTATTTGATAAGGAATTATGAAAAGGATTATGTTCAGTTACTCTCCATATCCACTGGGATTGAAAGAGAAATGGAAGCTTATAAACAGCAAAAGGAAAAATTCTTGTAGCCAGATTTTTATTTTTGCCTAAATTATAATTAATGGTGTAACAATTGAAAGAACCGTTAGTAGAGTCTTCTAAGAAAATAGAAAATGAGCCATGAACTTAACTTTTGATTCGCACGAGTGTACATTCTACTCCATGATTCTTTGAAGACCCCACAAGGACACCAGCATTTCTCCAGAGTTAAAAGCTTGAAGAAGAGAGAGATTTGTCAGAAAGTTTCTTTTCTTCCCCCAAGCATCGTTTTCCCCTTTATCCTTTAAGATACAGCCCTGTACATATTGTCAGCTTTGACATCTAAACAAGCTCATGAGCATTCATTTTAAAAAGAAATGTGAGGCTCTAGGGAACGGCCATTTATTCCCTCCCTCCTTTCCTTTCCCTCTGTGGTCTCAGGGTAAATGTGTGATTTGCTCGAGAAGCTTCTGTGAGGCTGTACAGACGCTGCACTTGCTACCAGCACTGCTGCCTGCCAGGCCTTTGAAGGAAGACAGGCTCAACCCGTGCTACTTTTCAGCTTTGTTTCTTGAAGTCACTTTGGTGAGATTTTCACAGATGCCAAATAGGTGGAGCACTTCCCTATGGTTCCACATTAAAGCAATTTTAGCAGACGCTTGACAGCATTTCACAGCCTCAGAACAGAAACATAAAATAAATTCAAGCATTTGGATTTTTGCCAAGTCCTTCAGAGAGAGTTCAGACTCTTTTCCAACGGGAATCTCTTGAAGTTTCCCTTTGGGTTCTGGATATTAAATGGGAGAGAACTGTGTCTCTTCATTTTAAGTTCAGACATAGGAAATTATTGCTCCTGTGGGTGTTTGGCTGGCAGATAGCCCAGGGTGAGACAGGTTCTTAGTTTCACAGTATGTGGTGGTGGTGGTGGTGGTGGTAGTGGTGGTAGTGGTGTGTGTGTGTGTGTGTGTGTGTGTGTGTGTGTAGTATATGTCTGTGGTATGTGTCTGGGTGATTGGGTGGTTATGTCTTTCTGTGGTGTGTATGTTGTGATGTGTGGTGTGTGGTGTTTGTGTGTATGTGGTATATCTCTGTGTGGTATGTATCTGTGTAGTGTTTGTCTTTGTGTGGTTATGTATGTAGTATGGTGTGTGTGCATGTTTCCACTCTTGGAACAGTGTGAGGATCTGTAGAAGCTAAGAAGGAAAGACAAGAAGACAATACATAAATGTTCGGAAATTCAAAGGAGGTCACAGAAGATGGGGAAAGCTTGATGATCATGAAGGTCAGCTCAGGACGAAATGCATTCTCATTCAGACTTTGCTTTAAATTCTACAAGCCCTTGGGCCTTGCTTAGTAGCTCTAATCTCAGTTACTTTGTGTACAAACAAAGAATACTATAAATAGCTCTCTCACAGAATTCCTATGAGAGTTTAATCAGACAATGAATGCAAAGTGACAGGTGCATGGTAAACATTCCATACATCATCTGAGATTGCCAGCATTGTGAGGGGAAGGTCAAAGGATCCCACAACTGGAAAAAAATCCTGTCTCTAAATTACCTGTTTCTTTTCTTTCATTTTCTTTTCCTTACCGAACCCAGGACTTTGTGTGCACTATGCCTGCACTTTACTATATGGATCTATAACTCCAGTCCCAAATTGATATATTTTCATAAGACATTTGTGACCACTAGGATTCCTGTTGAATAACCCTGGGTAAGTGCTGCCCTCTGGTAGGCTGGATGCCACTTTTGGTTGATATTTATTTTACTTTCGGAAGATGCATTCTAGACTCAGCGCTTGGCAATACCCCTGACCTGCTGGTGGCAGTCTCTGAGGATACAGAGCTTTGGCCCAGAGCTTGTAGCTCAGACTTAGCAGGTCCAGTGGGATAATCTCCTGTTCTCTTGATATGGGATACTCTGGATCTCCAGCTGATTTGGTGGCCATTTTCTATTGATTTTGTCCCTGTAAAGTGGATGGATAATTCACATGGATTTTCCTGCTACCTTAAGTGAGAAAAGGAACTAACCTAACAACTGTGAATGTGGCACAGAATTTTAATTCAACGCCTACTTAGCTGTGTTCAAACATGCAAATATTTTAGCTCCTAAAGCTTGTCTGTGATAGAATTAAAACTTATCTACTTATCTCTTAAATAATGGCTTAAGAAAGTCTTTTTTACTAATGACAAAACTTGCAAATTATGTATGACATTTATTTTTCTTTCATTTATTCAAGTGCTTATGTTTAGAGCTCAAAGCAAAAACTATTAAATCTTGAATTTCTAGGTGTGAGGTTAATTTATGGATTCTCTTAGATCTTTTGATAAAGAAAATAGCCTAAAGTTGCAATACTAAAATAATTCTGATTTTAAGCATTTGCCTACTCATCTTTCTCTTCTAATTCCCATGCATTTGCAGACTCTGAAGTTTTGATTCATGGGCATAACAGTTATAAACATTTCTTGGGAATATATTATGTACCAGGATTATATATTGGATTGCAGAAGTCACCGGGAGTTGCAAAAATGTAAAGGTGTGGGATTTTTGGTATTTTCTACAATATAAGCTTAGTGGCTGTCTTAGTTTGTTCTTCATTGCTGTGACAAAACACTCTGACCAATACCAACTTGGGGAGGAAAGGGTTTATTCAACTTACATCTCCCAGGTCACAGTTCATCAGGGAGCCCAAGGGAGGAACTCAGGGCAGGAACCTGGAAGCAGGAGCTGGAGCACAGGCCATGGAGGAACGCTGCTTACTGGCTTACTCTCCTGGCCCCTGCTCCGCCTGCTTTCTTATGGAACCAAGGCCCACTTGCCCAGGGGGGGCACCAACCACAGGGGGGTGGGGCCCCCCATATCACTCATCAAGAAGATGCCCCTCAGACAT
This sequence comes from Nannospalax galili, assembly GCF_000622305.1. Classification (NCBI taxonomy): domain Eukaryota; kingdom Metazoa; phylum Chordata; class Mammalia; order Rodentia; family Spalacidae; genus Nannospalax; species Nannospalax galili. The sequence continues at coordinate 1,210,958 of NW_008357649.1, forward strand.
GACCACAGGCCAGTCCAATAGAGGCAATTTCCCGATTGAGGCTCCCTCAACCCAGGTGTGTCAAGTTGACACTTAAGCTATCCAGCACAGTGGCCCAGTTTATCTTTTTTGGTTGACTTTGAACTTAACTCCTTGTTTGATGAGATCATTCCTGGTCTAGATGTTTGTTGAATATTTTGATTGTGTTGTGGTGTGTGTGTGTGTGTGTGTGTGTGTGTGTGTGTGTGTGTGTTTGTGTGCATTTGAGTACAGGTACTGAGAATACCAGAGACACTGGATTCCCCTGCAACTAGAATTACAGATGGCTGTGAGCCAAAGTGTGGGTGCTAGGAACTGAATTTGGGTCCTCTGTAAGAGTAGTATGTGCTTTTATCCACCGAGCCAGTTCTTGAATCCCACATTGGTCAATTAAAAATTATTTTATTTATATATTCATTGAGAATTTCATACACACACATGATAGGTAAATCGAGTCAACTGGGGGAAAGCAGCAGAGCACAGACAAGAACTCTAGCGGCGTAGAATTTATTGGCAGAAGGCACGGAACAGCTCTCAACTTGGGATTAGAGAAACTCTGCTTGCAGGTTGTTCCCTGGGAGCTTTATGGGGGTGCTAAGGAGTATGGAAGATGTGAAAAATTTATTTCAAGCAGAGGGGTCTGGATCTTGTCAGGAAGAGGAGGTTTCTGCTGAGACATTCTCTTACATCGGTGGGTCTGGGGTGCAGGGGCCTTAAGGGGGGGTCTACACATTGTGAAACTTATCAGGGGGAAGCAGTTTGTACTGAGACAGCTCTTACATCAGTGGGTCTGGGGTGTAGGGACCTGTTTATCTTCTAAAATTATGGTTTGTGTTGAGACAGTTCTAAATACAGTTGCTACTGTAAGTTCATACAAAAGGTGTTGGGAAAACTGTATTTCTAAATGTGGGAAGATGACATTAGACCTTTATTTCTAGCTCTGCACAAGGATAAAGTCTAAATGCATCAAGACCTCGATGTAAAACTAGAAACACTAGAGCTGTTAGAAGAAAAGCCAGTGCGCAAGCTGCAAGATATAGGCACAGATAAGCATTTTCTGAACAGTACTCCATTAAGTCAGGAGCTAATGCTAACAACAGTGAGACCCCATGAAACTAAAAAACACTGTGCAGTAAAGTCTGCATCCCTATTCCCTACTGGCAATTTGGGTAACTCCTTGAGAGGATGGTGTGATAAGAATAGGAGGTAGGAATTGGCTAAGCAATTAGGGTAAAAAGACCCCAAAGAAATGTAGCCAGTTTCTTGGCTAAAAGTCAAAATGTCCTTGGGCCTGTTAGGGACATACTCTGTTCCAAAGGCCACAAGTGTCAAAAGTATTTGGGAGCTTGTATCTAATCCTTAAAAGATTATAGGGTTACCTCTTCAGAGGGGGGAATGTTGGAGGGGAGGGAGTGGGGATGGATTTATAGATTTGATCAAAACACCTTATATAAATGTATGAAATTCTCAATAAAGTTTTTGTAAAAAAAAAGATTTGAAGATAGGACACACACACACACACACACAAAGTTTGAGGTTATAACCTTAAAATGCTGTGGCTAGTAATTGATTTTGAGAGATATAGCTGTTAAAATATTTCCCATTTATATGCTACTGGAAAAGCATTTTTAGTCACTGTGTTTTAAAGCCAACTGGTAATTGTAATGCTTATAATTTTACTCCACTACACGTACATTATCAATTAGATGGATAGAAGGAATTGTTGTTTTGCCTAATGAATAGTATAAATAAATGAATAAAGGACAAATTTAAACAAAATTAAAAAAAGAAAACAATTGAGTGAAGAGGAAACCCAGAGTCAGATGGGAGAAAATCTTCACCAGCTATATATTCAGTATAGGATTAATATCTAGAACATACAAAGAACTGAAAAAATGAAGCATTAAGAAACAACCAAATAAAAAGCAAGATTTAGGTCTGAACAAAGAATTCTAAAAAGAAGAAATAAAAATGGCTAAGAAATATTTTTTAAGTGTTCAATATCCTTAGCAATAAGACAAATGCTAATTAAACTGCTTTGAGATTTCATCTTACTCCAGTCAGAATGGTTGAAGGTTAAGGAATGCTGGTGAGGATTGGGGAAAAGGGAGCCTTTATTCCCTGTGGGAGGAAGTACAAACCAGTATAATCACTGTGGAAATCAGTATGAAGCTTCTTCAAAAAGCTAAAAATAGATTTATTATAGGATCCAGTTATCCACCTGTAGGCATATAGTCAATTATTTTTGTGGCTTCTTGGTCCTTTGGTGGCTATTTTAAGACCCTTTCACATTTCTCTTCCAGGTGTGGGCTCTTAATTTTCGTTTAGATTACACAAGTTAATATGACTATTAATTCAATTAATGTATGCTTTAGAAACTTCTTTCATAAAACACAAAATAGTTTCTCAAAGACAAATTTAAGTTGAATTTAGAATTATCTGACAGTACATTGAAGAAGGAGCACATGCCTGTAAATAGGCTTAAAATGGGGGCAGTGCTCCGCCTAGCAGAACAAGATTTTCTTAATTTTAAATTTAATTTGTTTTCGGCGGCTAATATGAACTCAATTTTAAGCTCATTCTAGAGTCTGGTCGTATAGGCATTTTTCATCTTTAATCCACTATGGTAAGCGTCTCATTATTGGAATAAGATTCCTGAGATAAGTGACTTACAAGGAGAAAAGACTTATTTTGGCTCATGAATCCGGAAGTGCAAGATGGAGGGTGAGAAGGAAGAGCTTTAGGCCTTTAACAAGGCAGACATCGTATTGAGAGCACATAGCCCAGTAGGAGCAAAATAAGGAAGGAGACTTGGATGTGGTGGCATGCAAGTGTGATCCCAGCAGCCCCAGAGGCTGAGGCAGCACTTTGAGGCTACTTTAGACAGCAAGGCTTTAAGATATGGACCTGTTGGGTGACACTCTCTCAGAGGCAACTTGAACAAATGTTTTCTCACTCCAGATAGGAACCAATGAAGGACCAAATTAAAGATACAATCAAAGTCCAACTTGGTGAACCAATGAATTTTATTAGCGTTATTCACATGAATGTGGGTGAAGTGTTACTTACAGGATCAGAAATGACACACAGCTACATCACAAAAGCCAACCCCAGCATGAGTGATGGCTCATGAAAGCAGGAAGCCTAGACTGTGCTGAACAATCTGCTCAACAGATTGGAGGGTGTTTCTTCCAGGCCTGAGCCTCTTCCCCAGAGCTTGGTTGGTCTCTGCTTTTCAGACAGCTTGGCGTCTCTCAGCAGTCTTTTTGTTAATATACTCTTCTGAAGGGAGGAATTTAGGAAATCTGGTCTGTTTCAGGGGCATTCTGAAGGTACTGAGTTGTTTACTTCCTTTTAGAACCTCCTGTTGTTTATCTCCCTTTAGAACATCCTGTTATTTACCAAGCTTCTCTCCAAGATGGAAGGTTTTATCTTGGAGGAAATTGGTAGACAACAGGACCTTGTGGGCACATGTAGCCAAGTCTGCACGACTTTTAAAATTGTGATGTTCTGTCATCTTTCAAGATGTCTCTTAGAAGTCTACAGCCGATCCATTATCACCTCTGTGCCCTTAATGGACAATTCTTGTGTACATTTGAGTGGCTGAACCTGCAAAATAGTTAAGATAATTTTTTAAAAATTATTTATTTAATAAACATAATTAGAAGAAACATTTCATTACAACAGCATTGACACATTCCATAACAATTTCCAGAGATAAGATACATCTCTTTCAAAATTGGCTGTAAATTTTTAGGTTTACAGTTGAATTAATAGAGTTATACAATATTGAACTCAGTATAAACCCTA
>NW_008357649.1:1216786-1218195 GCF_000622305.1 Nannospalax galili
GGATGAGTGTTTCCCTTTCCCCACATCCTCTCCAACATTTGGTATCATTTGTTTTCTTGATCTTAGCCAGTCTGACTGGGGTAAGGTGAAATCTTAAAGTGGTTTTAATTTGCATTTCCCTGGTTATTAGTGATGTTGAACATCTTTTGAGATGTTTCATAGCCATCTTTACTTCTTCTTTTGAAAACGTTCTGTTCAACTCCTTAGCCCATCTTTCAATTGGGTCTTCTTGTTTTGGGTTTCTATTTTTTAAGTTCGTTATAAAATTAAACCTCTATCAGATGTATCGCTGGTGAATATTTTCTCCCATTCTGTGGGTTTTCTGTTTGTTTCCTTGGTTGTCTCCTTTGATGTACAGAAGCTTTTTAGTTTAATGAGGCCCCACTTGTTAATTCTTGCCCTTGTTTCCTGGGCTATTGGTGTCCGGTTTAGAAAGTCCTTTCCTACACCTATATCTTGTAGGTTTTTCCCAACGTTTTCTTCTAAGAGTTTCAGAGTTTCAGACTTTACATTGAGGTCTTTGAGCCATTTGGAATTGACTTTTGTGCAGGGTGAAAGAGAGGGGCCTAATTTCATCTTTCTACTGGTAGAGATCTGGTTTTGCCAGCACCATTTTTTTGAAGAGGTTGTCTTTCCTCCAGTGTCTGTTCTTGGCACCTCTCTTAAATATAAGGTGGCTGAAACTGCATGCACTCATGTTTGGGTCATCTATTTTGTACACAAACTCAGAAAAACAGCGATATGCTCTCCCATCTTAGCACCAAATCCTTACATGTGAGTTTATATCCTGATGTAACCCCAGGAGCCAGAAAAATGGAAAGGAATCATGGGGGTAAAGGGAAGGAAAGCACAAAAGAGGGGGATAGTAGGAAACAGGTATTACCAAGGGAGAAATGGGGGAAATTGGGGTACTTATCTGGGAAGGGAGGAGGGAAGAATATACAAGGAACCATAGGGGTAGAGAGGATGAAGGAACACAAGAGAGGGGTGATTATAGGAGACAGGTATTATCAGGGAAAAATAAGGGTACTTTAACTGGGGAGGGAGGAAGGAGGGAAGTAAGACAGGGAGAGAAAGACAAGAGATAAATAAACCTCTGGTGGTGTGAAAAACCAGAGGGAAATGTAGTAGCTCAAAGAACTACTGAAAAATACACATACAGTATCTGAACATCAGTGCATGTATATCCTTGACTGCTATATAACAAGAAACATAGTGTCAGACAGGAGAAACTTTCCTTCCAGCTGTTGGTCAGAGTAGTCCAAGAGACTCCAAAAATAACACAGACTATTGCAACATCCCTTGATTGCCCCTCAGAACTTGAAATTAAGAGCCTATTGCTAAAGACAGGATGAACTTTGAATATAGGATTTGGAACAATGGAGCTGGAACTGAACTGGAAGCATCCT
>NW_008357649.1:1220326-1221491 GCF_000622305.1 Nannospalax galili
ATATATATAAATGGAAAAGAGAGATGGCTTAGAAAACCCAAGACCTATGACCAAGATGGACCCACCAGATACCCTGGGAAGGAATTCTGCTACTCTATTTCAGGCAGTCAAAGAGATTGGAAACCTTGAGTAAGCCCCTCTTCAGAGTCTGTACCCTGGTTTTCCTTGCTAGAAGACAAGACCCCTTGACTTTCTCTCTGAGTCTCAGGAGCAAGGATCTGAGAGGAAGGAGAAAAATGTCCATGGTTCTGAGCACAGCCTCTGCCATCCATGGGTAGAAATCAATTTCCCCTGGAGACCAGCAGGATCCTCAATGGTATGGGCATGTTATGGTGTGGCTGACACCACCTTAAGGTCCTGTAAATGTTCTTTCTCCTGAATCTGCCGAAATGGGCTGTACTGCCTGTAGACAGGACAACAGTAACAAATAAAACACAAATGTCTTCTTGGAGAGAGACAAGGGCCGTGCTCTTTCTTGTGTTTCATCCACATGATTCCATAGAGGTTAAAAATTAAGCTCCAGTCAGGTTTAGTGGCATGTGCTCAGAATCCTAGCCTGTGGGAGGCTGAACAGGAGGATTGCCGCAAGTCTGAGGGTAGCCTGGTCTACATAGCAAGACATTGTCTCAAAAAATTAAATAAATAAATTAAGCCCCATTTAAGCCACTTTTATAGACAGGTCTCCATGTCTAAGTGACTGTAAGGTGGCCTACCACCAAGTGCTGATCTTCAGGGTCTTCCTTGGTCTTCAGACTCCATGGGTGCATCACCTGAAATTCCTGCCAACAGGCCTGAGAGCAAGCCAGAGAGGAATGGAAAACCCCAGGATTCTGTGGAAAGCAAGGGGGCATCGGGGCCAGACAGGGGCCATATCAAGTCTCAGTAGCCCTTGGCTTAAGCCCAGTAGGAACTTGACTGTTTCATTCAGAAACTGGGAGCTGCCCACACAGCCAGGGCACTCATGAGAGTAGAAGAGGTCTAGGGCTCAAACTAGGAGTATAGAATGGCGGGTGTGTGTGTGTGTGTGTGTGTGTGTGTGTGTGTGTGTGTGTGATGGAGGGGTGAATCTGGCTTAGGGAGTCCCGGCCCTCGGCGCGCGGGCGCGGAGAGCTGTACTATAGACTTACCCCAAGAGGCCTGAGGATGGTAGTGCAGGCTAGGAGAG
>NW_008357649.1:1221701-1227310 GCF_000622305.1 Nannospalax galili
CTGGCGGGGGTTGGAGGATAGGGAAGTAGAGGGAGATGAGGGCAGGGCCAGGACCAGAAGCGGTGCTCCTGGAGCCCAAGAAAGGGGCTGAGTTGCTCTGGCTAAGAAGGGTCAGGATGCAGTATTGGTTCCCCAGGTCTCTGGGGCCCCAAGACTAGGAATGGCGCAGGGCTCAAACTAGGAGTATAGAACGGCGAGCGAGTTAAGATAATTTTATGTTGGTTTAATGGGAGTCCTATACTGAAAACTTTATAAGACAACACATAGTCAGGCTTCAATTCCAAGCATCCCAGTTCCAAGGACAAGTTCCTCCTTCTACTTTCCTTTTGAAGCATCTTCTGCATCTCGGGAAGACACTGATGTGGAAGGTCCGCTTGACTGAAATGACATGAAGATGTGAGCTACATATTGTTGTACCCTGTGCTTCTTTAACATGGCTTCTGAAGATGAAAAGTCTAAAATAAATAGGCATATCACTTTTTACTTGTTTGGCTTTCTACATATGCGATGTGAATCTTAAATAATGATCAACTAGAAAAAAAACATTTATGTAAAAAATTCTAGATAAAAGAATGAGAATTATAGGATGTGATTAAAGCAGAGGAGAATGTAAATTAATAAAACATTCATACAAGTATATAAAAGTATAGAATTACTTTTTAGTTATATGCCAACTAAAGAGACTAATTTGTAAGCGGAAACATCACTTCTAAAATAGGTCTTCGTTAGTCTGTGTTTAAAAGGTGAGGGGAAATGTTAAAACTTATCCCAAGTTATTTCAAATTACATATTTGTTTGGTTCAAATCAGTGAGGCTAAGGGCAATTCTGATTTGTTTTTCTATGAAGTATAAAATAGGAAAAAAAAGGGAAATCGATTTTCTTTAGTGTGTTAGGTGTCATTTTAGATTGCTCATTCAGGCTAACAGTTGCAAAAATGTTTAAAATTATGAAAAACATGAAAATTTGAACCTAGCCATTTGTTGTATTTCCAAATTCCCACAAGATGGCAGAATTTCAGAGCAGTTTGAAGTGTCGGCTTGCATAGGTAGTTAGAATTATTTTAAAATCTGTAACTAGGTTAAGCACAAATCCTATTTTCTGATCAGTGATGCAAATAATACCCATACAGAGCTGAGTCCAGTTCTTCCTCTTGTTATTTAAAGATTCTACTAAATTGAAATAATGAAACAACGGATTGTACCGGATTCACAATGCTCTAAGGTAGAAAGCAATTTTCCTATTTTATAGCTCTAATTTGAGGTCATTCATAATCACCCAGGAACGGACTCCCACATCTGTGTATTCCACTTGTTTTATTCATGAGGGTCAGAGGTGATCTGGGGAAGCAGGCTCTAACAGATGGAACTCCACGTCTTGGTATTTCAGAGGTTCCGGCCACATGGCAGTGTGGTTCTGCATGCAGAGAGAAGCAGGCAGTTCTGTCCATCACCAGGCTGTGCTTATAAATATTTAAATGATTCTGTTTTACTCATTAAGGGTTTGGTATGCCCCAGGTAACACAGGCTTGTTGTTGCTGAGTGTCAGACTCCTTGAGAAAGTAAAGCATCTTAGTCAGTTTCTCTTATATCTCCTATCTCTCATCCCTTCGTCCTTTCCTTCTTCTTGGTACTGGAATAACTGCTAGTGATTATCACCAAAGACATTTCTCTCAATAGACAATAATGCTTTTGTCTTAATCTGTTTGGGCCACTTTCACAATACCGCAAATTGACAATGTGTCTGGACACTGGTAGTCCAGCGCACTTAACATTTTTTAGGGGTCTCTCTTCATTGACAGGACATTTTAGCTGTGTTCTTATATGACAAAAATTGCAAGCAAGTTCTCTTGGCCCTTTCTATACAACACTAATCCTATTTATGAGGCTCAACCCACATGATATAATCAACTCCCCCAAAGTCTTACTTTGAGACTCTTAGATTATACTATGTGAATTTTGGGAGGGAACACAAGCTTTCAGGCCACAGCAGCTTTAATATCCAAGGAAAGAGAAGGAATTCAGAACCCAAACTGGACTCATAGTGAAGAATAGTTTAAGAAACAGGTCTGAATTTAGTGCCTGTTTCAAACTTTATTTGAGTATACATTCATTTTCTCCTTGTCTTCATAGATGGCATTTTTAAAAACTATTTTCTAGGTCTTACATTTCTTACATCTAGGAATAATTGACATTCCTTTTTTGAAATCACCTCTTAAAATAAGGTTTAGCCAGATAGCTTGACAGTTGTTTCATTTGATGAGATGGGTATATGCAATTCTGAAAATCGTCTGATATGAGCTTTACGGTTCTAGCAAAATTTGACTTGAGGCTATCTTTTGCTAATGGATATTTATGTTACACAATGCAGAAGTTCACGACAAGGGGGAAATCCCTGTTTTACCGAAGGAAATATCTCTAAATTAAAGCTGAAGAATTTGTGACTTCATAACGTTACAACTGCTGCTTATAGCATCTGAACTCAGGAAGGAGTTGCACTGCTTGGCTTCATGGCAGCTTGTTTACAGTTGTTACACACCTGGGAGAAAGTTTGTTTTTCTGAATTTAACTGAGTTTCTGCATTATCTGCTTCCACAGAGCTAATGGACTCCATGAGGGAAATGTTTCTTAAGAGTCTATGATACTGGGGCTAGAGAGATAGCTCAGCGGTTAAGATCACTGGCTACTCTTACAGAGGACCCAGGTTTGATTGCCAGCACCCACATGGTGCCTAACAACCATCCATAACTCAGTTCCTGGGGATCCAATCCAACTCCACTTCTCACCTCTGTGGGTATTGCATGACATAGGTGCACCTACCTGCATGCAGGCAATATATCCATACATGCAAGACAAAAATAATAAATAAAAGATCCTGCGATCCACATAGCTTTGACTCTCCAGTGACTATGTGGAGGACATGGCCTCCAAAAGGGGACATGATGCCTAGAATTTTGACAGTCTCCTCCTTGTGCTTTTATGAAGTCAGAGATCACCTTGAGAAGTGATAGGAGATTCTTCTGCATCCCACTTCCTCTCCTGTGCTGTGGAGACTGAATGTTGTCTCTCCCATTCCATCTCTACATAGACATGAAAAAAGCTCAAAGTAATTCTGCTTATAAGAGAGAGCTGTCAGTGTGAAATGCACATCTTCTGGAAAGTCACAAAAGAATATGAAAGATTTCTATCAGTTGTTATCACTTTGAGTTTTGAAAAAGTAGCTAACGGAATTTTAACTGTACAAAATAATATTTTACAAACATTCCCTGTATTCATCTTTAATAGCTAAATATAGAGATAAAATTCAATTGCAAAACCCGAAACCATTTCATTTAAATACAAAAGACTGGGCATGGTGACTCATGCCTGTAATCCCAGCACTGGGGAGACTGAGGCAGTATTGCTTTGAGTTTGAAGTCAACTTGGATTACATAATGAGATCCAGGTCAATGTGGACTACAGCATGAGATCTTGTCTAAAAAATCAAAACAAAGTGATTCGTTACCAAATATCAAGTTAGTTACATAATTAAGAGGCCTGAAGAAATAGGCTCTCTAGTCCACATAGCAGAAATGGACTATGAAGGCCTGTTTGCATCTACCTTAAGCAGCTGGTTTCTTATAAAACAGAAAAACTGCTGCATTGCTGTTGCCTCAAAAGAACACTGCCTATGCACCAATCCGCACCATCACATGGATGTGTCCGGCCTGCCTTTGTCAATTTATCTCAGTGAAGATTTCAAGTATTTTACAGCTATGACTAATGTGGCCAAAAGCAAAACTAAATAAATCAAGTTATGGCAAGAAAGCTATCAATTTTTAGGGTTAATTTTATCCTATCTGTTCAAAATAGTGACCATCTGAGATGCTATATTGAATCTCAAGAAGTTTTTTCTCCAAATGGTTTTAGGAATTTCCTTATGCCTACCCTCTTTTAGGTTCTTCCTCATGAAAAATGTAAAATAGAATGCTAGACTGCTGTGTGCATTTCTGCACTGTGCCATAAAAACATAAAACTTATATAGAAAAAAATGTGTCAAAAGAATCAGAGTACTGGAACAATTTCACACAAGGTCAGGAGAAGTAAGCAGAGAAAGTTTATGGTGAGTGGAAATTTGAAGTAATACCTGGGAAGAAAAGACAAAATTGGAATTTGGTTGAATCTTGAATGTGTGATTTTAAATAAACGCCAAGATTTGCTACGAAGCCAAGTAATATGTGTTATTAAATTCTTACTCACATACAGCACTAGCTGACAATGTGGAGATTTTTCCCGATGGACAGTGAATTTGAGTAGTGTGCAGAATACAAACAATGTATGTGTGCACATATTTTTCCAAAATTAGCAAGTTAATAAGAATAGAAAATGAAAAATCAGTCAAGACAAGTTATGTTAACTCATGAAAGACAGACTATTAAAAGAAATCAGCTTGGGGTCTTAGTGCCTTTAGACTAGATAATAGGAAAGAAATACAAACTGGGAAGACTTTCAGCTTAAGGCAGAATTAAAAAAAATATTTATTATTTTTATTTTATGTGTATGTGTGTGTTGCCTGCATGTAGGTAAGTGTACCCATGTCATGCAATGCCTGTGGAGGACAGAAGAGACTGTCGGATCCCTGGAATTGGAGTTACGGACAGTTGGTAGCTGCCATGTGTGTGCTGGGATTCAAACCCGGGTCTTCTGCAAGAAGAGTCAGTGTTCTTAACCCCTGCACTCTCTCTCCAGCCCCTTAAGGCAAAATTTTAACCCCATTTTGTCATTTGATAGTTGCATGATATTAAGGAAATAATGTAGTCTCTCATAGAGGCAATTTTTCTTTCTATACACTGGAGATTAGAAATGAGAAAAATAAAAAGTCAAGCAACATGCTCTAGCACATAGCAGACAATAAAAGGTTAATTTTATTGTTACATTTGCTACATTTTCTCAAGACTGACAGTGGACTGGCACATCTTAGTCCATTATGCACTCATGCAACCCCAAAGGCATTCCTCTTATATTTATTTATGTAGATCACATACAAAGATAACTGTATGGCAGACTTTGTTGACGTTATTTGTGTTATGATCTGAATCTTTATGTCTCCCTCATATTAACTGAGATATTGAAACAAACTCAAATGTGGTGGCATGAGGAGCTGGAGAAGTGGTTCACTAGTTAAGAACAAGAAGCGCTTTCCCACCCCCCCCAGTTAATTATTTATTTAATAACCACATTCTTAGAAGAGGCATTTCATTACAACAGCATTGACATACTCAATAAGAATTTTCTGAGCTAAGACACATCTTTTTCAAAATTGGCTGTAAACTTTTAGGTTTACAATTGAATTATTACAGTTATACAATATTGTACTCAGTATAAACCCTATAAGACATAAAATTAAATGACGTTTTAACCTTTAAAAAAGATTTCCATTTCATTATTAAAATACACAGTTTCATACAGAAAAATTCATTTTCAATGCAATTGACATTAAGATGTTTGCACATACATTTCTAATCTCTATATATCTAAATATTACTAGTGGCAGTCGGTTACTTTCTGAGCTCCTTGGCATCTGAGCATGGATATAAAGTCATTAGGTAGATTTCAATGGTAATGTTTTTCCC
>NW_008357649.1:1227636-1230902 GCF_000622305.1 Nannospalax galili
CTGTTCCATGAAGAAAGACTCATTGTTTTTGCTACTAACACTGAGATGTTGGCACATGCATTACTAATCTGTATGCATCTAATTATTACTAGTCATAATCGGTTGCACTTGGATCCTTGGTGCCTGTGTATGTCTATGAAGTCATTGGGTAGATTTCAATGTTAATGTTTATCACCTCCACTAATTAGCCTGACGTAAGTATTTTCATGCTTCCTCCTCAAATATAATACATTTTTAAAAACATGTTGATTTGTGTGTGTGTGTGTGTGTGTGTGTGTGTGTGTGTGTATCACACAGAACATCCCAAACCATCTTATATGACTATACACCCACATCCCAGATGGCACCTTCCCATAGCTCCCTCCCCCCCACTAGAACCCATATACTCTGATATCCCTGATACTGTCTGCTGTGTTGTCAGCACCCAAGCCAATCCCCACTACTTACCCTTCTGGTGAATCTGGTCAGCCTATCTAGAGGCCTTTGATTTAGGAGGGTCAGCTGTTCCTCATCTAGCAGTAATAAGTTGTCAACACTCTTTTAGATAAGATTAGGGTCTGCTGTTCATTTTCCCAGTTCTATGCTGGTTTACTATTTGGGAGTCCCTTTGTATACCCTGCCAACAACTCAAAAGGAGGTATCTCCTATCTGGCATTGTTGCTTGTTATGTAGCCTTTAGCTATGCATACGGACTCTTAAGAAATTATATTGGCCCCTTTAATCTTTGGTTATACTTTCCTTTTGGGTGTTTAAGGCCATACAGTTGGCCCAGATAAACCAGCTTATTTTTACTCTTAAGGTCATTTGAGGATCTGTTCCTTAGGGGTCACACGGGCTTGGGAGGAGCCCCTGACTCCTTTCTTTTACCAGTTCTGCCTATGTGAAGATAAGTCAAAGGTCCTGCTCAACCATGGTTGGCTTCACTTGGAAGCATGGAGGAAATGTTTCCTCTGTGTTGACCCTCCTCTTTTTAGACTGGACACTGGTTCAAGTCCATCTGGTGGGGTCTCCTCAGCCTCCTTGTTCAAGATGACAGGTGACCCACCGCAATTACAGGACATTTTGAGAGATGCTCATAGTCCCCTGGAATTAGTTGACCTAGGAGGGCAAGGAGCAAAAACTGTCCTTTATGTCCCTCTGACCAAATTATTGTAGGCCTCAAAGTATGTGTGTTAAACATCCAAGGTTAGTTGCACCGGTTTGGTATTTTTAATTACTGTGTGTCATGTAAATAAATCTTGGGCAAAGACAAATTGTTCTCAGATAAACCTTACCTAGACATATATTTCTTGATCTGCTATGTATAATTTGTCAGTAGGTTGTAGGAGTAATATGGTTTCCTCTGGTTTTCAAAACTAGCTAGGCATTATTTATCTCTCGAATTGTCTCACCCCTCCAACATAGTTTTCCCACTTAAGGTGCCCCATTTCCCCACTTTCTCCCTTAATAATATCCTTCTCCTATGGTCCTACCTCTCTCGAGCTCCTTCTTCCCCTTATCCCCTAGGTTCCTTGTATACCCTTCCCTCCCCACTCCCTTAAACTAACCCAATTTTGTCCATATCTCCCTTTTTAAGGCCTGTTTCCTATTGTTCTTCTCTTTCAGGTTCTTTCTTTCCCTTTACCTCTCTGTTTCCTTTCCATTTTTCTGGTTCCTGTAGTTATGCTGGATACAAACTCACTTATCATGGTTTGGTTCTAGGATCCACATATGAGGGAAAACATATGTCAATTTTGTTTTTCCGAGTCTGTGTTACTTCACTTAGTATAACAATTTCTAGTTCCATCCATTTACCTGCAAATTTCATGATTTTATCTTTCTTTATTGCTGAGTAAAACTCCATTGCATAAATGAACCACATTTTCATTATCCACTTGTCAGTTGAGGGATACTTAGGTTGCTTCCATCTCTTTGCTATTGTGAAAAGAGCAACAACAAACATGGAAACATGGATGTACATGTGTCTATGCAATAGGATGAGTTCTTTGGGTATATGCCAAGGAGTGGAATAACCGGGTCACATGGTAGGTTCATTCTTACAAGTTCTCCACACTGTTTTCCATAGAGGTTGCACGACTTTGCAATCCTACCAACAATGAATGAGTGTTCACCTTTCTCCACATCCTAGCCAGCATTTGGTATCATTTGTTCTCTTGATCCCAGCCAGTCTGACTGGGGAAAGGTGATACCTTAGGCTGGTAATCCTAAAGTGATTTTAATTTGCATTTCTGTAATTATTAGTGATGTTGAACATCTTTTAAGATGTTTCATAGCCATCTTTATTCTTCTTTTGAGAACTCTCTGTTCAGCTCCTTAGCCCATCGTTTAATTGGGTTACTTCCTTATTTCTTTGTTTTTTCAGTTTGTTATATATTCTGGATATTAAACCTTTGTCGGTTGTGTCGCTGGTGAAGATTTTCTCCCATTCTGTGGGTTTTCTGTTCGCTTCCTTGGTTGTCTCCTTTGATGTACAGAAGGTTTTAGTTTAATGAGGTCCCATTTGTTGATTCTTGCCCTTGTTTCCTGAGCAATTGATGTCCGGTTTAGAAAATCCTTTCCTATGCCTATATCTTGTAGGTTTTTCCAATGTTTTCTTCTAAGAGTTTCAGAGTTTCAGGCTTTGCATTGAGGTCTTTGATCCATTTGGAATTGACTTTTATGCAAGGTGAAAAGTAGGGGTTTAGTTTTATTCTTCTACAGGTGGAGATCCAGTTTTGCCATCACCATTTGCTGACCATGCTGTCTTTCCTCCAATGAATTTTCTTGGCCCCTTTGTCAAATGTCAGGTGGCTAAAATCCCATTTACTCATATTTGGGGTCAATTTTGTCCCATTGATATATGGGTCTATTTTTGTGCCAGTATCATGTTGTTTTTATGACTACAGCTCTGTAATACAGCATAAGATCTGGTATAATATTCCCCCTGGCATTGCTCTTAGTGCTCAGGGTTGTTTTAGCTATCCGAGGTCTTTTCTGCTTCCATATGAATCTTAGGATGGTTTTTTTCCAATTCTGTGAAAAATGTCATGGGGATTTTGATTGGCATTGCATTGAATCTATAACTGACTTTTAGTAGGATGGTCATTTTCACAATATTAATTCTTCCAATGGGAAGGTCCTTCCATCTTCTAATGTCTTCCTCAATCTCTTTCTTTAATGATTTATTTCATTGTTGAGATCTTTAATGTCTTTGGTCAGGTTTGTTCCAAGGTATTTTTTTTGCAGGTATTGTGAAAGTGAGTGTTTCCATGTACTCTCTCTCTCTG
>NW_008357649.1:1231220-1234289 GCF_000622305.1 Nannospalax galili
GATAGTGGACAGTCTTGTCTGGTTCCTGATTTCAATGGGAATGCTTCCAGGTTTTCTCCATTTACAATGATGTTAGCTGTGGGTTTGTTATATATGGCTTTAATTATGTTGAGGTATGTTCCCTCCAGTCCAATTCCCTCTAGGACTTTGAACATAAATGCATGTTGAATTTTGTCAAAGGCCTTTTCTGCTTCTATTGAGATGACCATGTAGTTCTTCTCTTTGAGTCCATTTATATGATCTATGATGTTTATTGACCTATGTATATTGAACTGTCCCTGCATCTGGGATAAAGCCGAGTTGATCTTGGTGGATGATTTTTTTGATATGTGTCTGTATGTGGTTTGCAAGTATCTTATTGAGAATTTTTGCATCTATGTTCATTAAGGATATGAGTCTATAGTTTTCTTTTTTGGTTGTGTCTTTACCTGTCTTTGGTATTGGAGTGATGCTGGCTTCATAGAAGGAATTTGGAAGTTCTCCCTCCATTTCGATCTTTTTGAATAAGTTAAGTATTATTGGATGTAGATCTTTTTGAAATATCTGATAGAATTCTGCTGTAACTCCATCTGGTCCTGGGCTTTTTTTAGTCAGGAGGTTTTGTAGTACTGTTTCAATTTCTTTTTGTGTTATGGGTCTGTTTAAGCTGTTAATCTCTTCTTGGTTTAGTTTTGGTGGTTCCCATGCCTTTAGATATCCATCCATTTCTTTTAGGTTTTCAAATTTAGTAGCATACAGGTTTTTAAAGTATCCCCTCATAATGCTCTGGATCTTTCTGGTGTCTATTGTGATGTTTCCCCTTTCATATCTGGTTTTGTTGATTTGGATGTGTTCTTTCTTTCTTTTGGTTAATTGGGGTAGCAGTCTGTCAATCTTGTTTATCTTTTCAAAGAAACAGCTCTTGGATTCATTGATTCTTTTTGTTGTTTTCTTTACTTCAATTTCATTAATTTCTTCCCTGATTTTTGCTATTTCTTCTTGTCTGCTGGGTTTGTGTTTCGTTTGCTGTTGCTTTTCAAGTGTGTTGAGTTGCAATGTTAAGTCATTTATTTGTGTTCTTTCTGATTTTTTGATGTAGGCACTTAGAGGTATAAACTTCCCTCTAAGGACTGCTTTCAGCATGTCCCTGAGGTTTTGTTGTGTTGTATTGTCCTTTTCATTTAGTTCCAGGAATACTTTTATTTCTTTCTTAATTTCTCTTTTGACCCATTCATCATTCAGGAGTATGTTGTTTAATCTCCATGTGTTCATGTGGTGATTAGGGCTTCTTCTTGTGTAGATTGTAAGCTTTATTGCATTGTGGTTTGATAGAATGCATGGAATTATTTCAATCTTTTTGTATTTGTTGAGGTTTGTTTTGTGCCCCAGTATATGGTCGATTTTGGAGAAGGTTCCATCGGGTGTTGAGTAGAAAGTATGTCCTTTGGTGCGTGGGTAGAATACTCGGTAGATGTCTGTTAAGTCCATTTGATATATGGTATTGTTTAATTCAGATATCTCTCTGTTAACTCTCTGCCCTCTTGACCTATCTAATGGAGACAGTGGGGTAATGAAGTCCCCTACTATTAATGAGTTGGGATTAATATAGGTCTTAAATTCCTGTAGTATTGTTTTTATGAAGTTGGGTTCACCAGAGTTTGGTGCATATATGCTCATGATTGTAATATCTTCTTGATTTATTGTTCCTTTGATTAGAATGAATTGGCCCTCTTTATCTTTTCTTATTAGTTTTAGTTTAAAGTTTATTTTGTCAGATATTAGAATTGTAATGCCTACTTTTTTCTCAGTACCATTTGCTTGGTATATTTTTTTCCATCCTTTCACTTTAAGATAGTGTCTGTCCTTGAAATGAGATGGGTTTCTTGCAGACAACAAAAAGATGGGTTTTGTTTCTTAATCCATTCACCTAGTCTGTGTCTTTTCACTGGGGACTTCAGTCCATTAATATTTAAAATTATTAATGACAGATGAGTATTGCATCCTGTCATTTTTATTTCTATTTACATTCATGATGTAGCTGTACTTTTCCACAGTTATACCTTCATTGAATTTCTTTCCGCAACCCCTTAGGTATAGTCATTCCTTTCTTCAGCTCTTTGTATTGCTTCCAGAACTCTCTGAAGGGCTGGTTTTGTCGACATGAACTCCTTCAGCCTATTTATGTCATGGAAGATTTTTCTTTTCCCTTCGACTATATTAGACATTTTGGCTAGGTATAGTAGTCTGGATTGGCATCTGTGGTCATTTAAAACTGGGAATACTTTGGTCCAGGCTCTTCTGGCTTTCAGAGTTTGCACTGAAAAGTCAGCTGTAAACCCAATGGGTTTTCCTTGATATGTGACTTGTTGTTTCTCTTTTACAGCTTTAAGTGCTGTCTCTTTGTTTTGTACATTTAGTGTTTTTACTATGATGTGCTGTGTAGAGTTTCTTTTCTGGTCCTGTCTGTTTGGTGCTCTATATGCTTCTTGTCTTTGTATGGGCATGCCTTTCTTTAATTTTGGGAAATTTTCTTCCACGATTCTGTTGAAGATCTGGTCCATGCCATTGTCTTGGGATTCTTTTCCTTACTATGTGCCTATGATTCGTAAGTTTGGTGTTTTTATGGTGTCACACAATTTCTGCATCTTCCATTCTTGTGATGTCTTAATTTTTTCATAATCTTTGCTTGAGTGGTCCAGTTCATCTACTTTATCTTCCAGTCTTGATACTCTGTTTTCCATTTCATTCACCCTATTGGTGAGACTTTCTCCTGTCATTTCTAATTGGCTTACTGAGTGTTTCACTTTCTCTTTCATTTCAGCCTGAGTAGTCTTCAATATTTCTCTTTTCTGAATTCATTCATTGGCAGATCTCCGGGTGGCGGCGGCTCTCTGGTGCGCGGGGTGCTTGGCTCTCAGTGCTCTTGCGAGTGTGCGCGTGTGCCGCGGCCTCCAGGTGGCAGCAGCGGGCAGCGGGACCTGGAGAAAGAGGTCCAAGCAGGGCTGCCTGGAGGCAGAGGACCCAGGCTGCGCGCGCTCCCGAGACCTGAAATCCGCTTGTGCCGAAGCTGGCGCGTCCCAGCGTGGCGGG
>NW_008357649.1:1234303-1248156 GCF_000622305.1 Nannospalax galili
ACTTCAAGTTTAGGTCTGCTTCTTTTTGCGAACTTTGTGTGTCTCTGTGGTTTACTTTTTGGGCATGAAAGGCTGATTCCTCTAAGCTTCCACTGGAGTGGCCAGATTGCTTTTGTCTTCAGGAATTCCCACAGAGGCCCAAGTCAGATGAGCATCAGATGCTCTCAGGCTTTCTCCTAAGTTCTGGATCCTTCCAGGATAGATTTTGGCCTCAGGGATTTGGGAGTTGGACTGGCCTGGGACCAGGGCCCAGGAAAGATGATGGCCTAGGGCACCTGGTGGCCGTGCCACCCAGAGATGCAAAGGAAGATGGGGGCAGGAGGTGGCCCCAAGGGCTCCTGGGGACTGCACTGAGGAGCTGAGTTGGTCTGGATGCAAAAGACCAGGAAGAGGAAAGGTCAGCCCTGGCATCCAGGAAAGAGGATGGTGGGTTGTGCAGACCCAGGGAGGCAGAGGGAGGTGAGGGTGGGCCAAGCCCAGAGCCCCCTGGGGACCCGAGAAAGAACTGCATTGCTCTGGATGCACAGGGTCAGGAAGGAGTGGTGGTTCCCCAGGTGTCTGGGGCACCAAGACAAGGAATGGGACAGGACCCAGGCTAGGAGGAGAGACACGTGGGGGAGATGTGAGGGTGAGTGAGGCTGGAGGAGGCAAGGCTTGGAGGGCCCAATCGACTTACCCCAGAGAGAGAAGCCTATGGTTAGGAGAGGAAGAAGCCTTTTACAGAGCTCCTGCATGGCAGGTTAAAAGTACCTGTAACTCCAGTTCCTGGGACCGGATGCCCTCTTCTGCCCTCTGTGTTTCACCAAGTACAAGTGCACACAGGCACACACATAAGCATAGTTAAAAAAAAAATATTACAGATTTGGTGGCATGAAGAAGTGGGCTTTGGCGACTGAGCAGGTCATGAGGGTGGCATGAATGGGACCCCACATTCATTTAGAAGACCCAGGGGGCTGCCTTGCTTCCCCTACCACATGCTTCTCAGGCAGTGGCAAAGAGAACCCCAGCAGGCCTGACTGTCAGTGTCTTAGTCTTGCACTCCCCAGTTTCTTCTGTTGATGACATACTTGACTCAGGACATTTTATTGTAGTAGCTAAACAGATTAAAACTCGTACTTACTCAATGTCCGCATTTTAGTCCCCATACTGCTCAAAGGCTCGTGCAGTTTTTCCATGATAGTGCTCTACCAGATACGTGCAATAGCTCCATCATGTCCCCAAAGTGTAATTCAATTCACCAAAATCTGTTTCTATTGGTTGTAGCAGTGTTTTTATTGTTATATATTCATTGTACATAGGTCTGGACTTCATAAATGCAGTTTCTTTCAAGTACATCATGTACTTTGAACATATTCAACTGCAATATCCTCCTCCTTTGTCCCCCCCCCTAGTTGCCTTCCTTCTCCAAGTCTCCCTTCTGCTTCATGTCATATGTTTACACACACACAGACACACACACACACACACATATATATATGTTTGTATGTATGTGAAATGAGAGAAAATGTGGTATTTATATGAGCTGCCTTATTTCTCTTAGCATAATTATCTCCAGTTGCATGAATTTTCTATCTAGTATAATTTCTTCTTTATGGATTAATCAAACTCCATTCTGTATGTTCATGATTTTTCTTTATCAATTCCTCTGGTAATGGACACCTAGGCTGATGTCATAACTTGGCTGTTTTGAACACAGCAGCAATAGACATGTTTGTACAAGTATCCCTACACTGTATTGACTTCGAGTGTGGGAATATACCTAAAAGTGGTATGGCTGTGTCATATGGTAGTTCTATTTTTGTTTTTTTGAGGACCCCCTACTGATTCTGTAGAGAAAGAATCCATTTACAAGAGAGAGAAGAGCACCAAGAGAATGAAGGTGTGTAGTTAAGTTGGTATATAGGTAAAAATCCAGGTAAACTGTAGGACTATAGATAGGTAGATTGTAGATAAACGATAAATGGATAGACAATAAATAGATGGATAGATGGATAGATAGATGTTGGATAGATAGATGATGATAGATAGATAGATAGATAGATAGATAGATAGATAGATAGATAGATGATAGATGGATAATATTAGGAACAGGGTAGAAGAGGAATCACGGGAAGCAGGGTCTGTGTAGTATGGAGTGGACAAAGAAAAGAAGACCCAGATTCTATGCCTTTTATACCTGACTTAAATCCCTGATTCCCTCTGCTGTGATATGAGGTTATAAAGGAAAAAGTTTATTTGAACTTATGGGTCCAGGTTTTGGGGGGATTAGAACCCATCATGATGGGGAAAATGCTTCCAGATAGCCGGAGTAATGAGGAGTGCTACATCTTCAAGCAGGAACAGGAAGCAGAGAGTGACTAGAAATGCAGCAAAGTTAAGAGCTTTCAAAGCCAGCCCCCAATGACACACTTCCTCCAGCAAAGCCACACCTCCTAAAACCTTTCCAAAAAGTGCCACCAGCTAGGAACAAATTGTTCAAATACTTAGAGCCTATGGAGGACATTCTCATGCAAACCATCACATTGCAAATAACCCTTTAACATTAGACATGTGGCCATGTGAATAATCATTTTCTTTAAATGAGATCCTAGGCATGATGTTCTTGGTGTTCTTGGGGGAACTTAGTCTCTTTTACCTTCCCCTTCCACCACTGAGCTCCATCCCCTACACCTTCACCAACACTCAGGTACTGATCTTTAAAATATTCCCCAATCTTCCATTTGAAGAATGACACGATATATTTTATTTGGCATTTATTAAGAGTGAAGCTGGAAATTGTGGAAGGCTATTGAATGGTAGCTTATCACATTTTTATTTAAGAAAAATGCCAATAAATCCTTCTTTAACAGAAAGTAGAGAATGTATGCTAAACAAGTTTCAGTATGTGTATTGTTTTACACAGAGTTTCCAAGAAAAAGAAAAGATTAAAAATACTTTATTGGATAATAGCCTAATGTAACATATCTAAAATGAATTGGAATTTGTGATGCATATCCTCATGCACAATTGGTGGGATTCTGGATTTTCTATGTATTCTGATTTGCTTGCAATAATTTTATAACAGAAATATGTGTTAAGATGGGATTTTAGAAATCTGATAATTTTCTCTTAGCTATAGCTATATTTTCCAGCAGAAGTTGAACTTGGATCAACTTTAAGTTACAATATTTGCTGAAGTAGAGTCCAGTCTGCTTTAACATGACTGTCTTTATAAGATAACTCTCTGTGGATGTCAAAGGGTGGCATGGGCCATTGCACAAATCACTGTAACACTTGCTTTAGAATTGCTTTTCAGTAAATCCCCCACTGAGATCAGTGCTGTTATACTGGTGGGTGTCTATCTTTATGGGAGTGGTTTTCTAAACTTTGAAATGGACAGACGCAAGTCAAATACTTTCTGCAACAGTATTGAGGTTGGCAAGAAAAACCCTAGGACTCTTATGAAGGTTTCTTAGTCTCAGCTTTCTGTTTTTCGTGTAAGTCCATCTTTTCTTTGCCAATGAGTCCTGTATGTGTAGTTTGCGGATGTGACTAATACACTAAACACTTCCCCAGTGGAGAGAGCAAGATAATTTTGCAGAGATTCACTTCGGAACCTATGCTTATCAGGTTTGCTTTATTAGTTTTGGTGTCTGGATAGCCGCAGTACACCCTATTCCTACCGCAAGTGGGATTGTTTGTTAGAAGAAAACATTCTTTGCCCTTGAGAAACCTTCAAAGTGAGTGAAAATTGCTGTGATGCAAACTCTGGGAAGCAGTTTGTAAACCTTTGGGCCACTGGCACTGTGGAGGCTGTGTTTCCTTCTTTATCGTATTTTATATTCCTTGTTATGTCAGAAGAATTATTTTGTTTGCTGTAGTGGCCCAGGGATATGATCTGGGGAGAATATCAAAATGCCACAGAAAATATAATCCAGCAAGCAGGGACAGTAGTTGAATTTAAAGAAAAGTTCAGAGAAATAAGGTTCCATGTGCGAAGTATTTCCTATTCCTTTTCCTTCAGTCATTTCTCTAGCAACTTTCTGGCTGTGGTTTCTGCCTCTCACTTCAATGAACTACTGCTAAAGATCATCAGCATTTTCTTGTTTCAAAATAAAGTTTATGTACATGTAATGAAGTATTCTAAACTATGACTGTGATATATATTTTTTACTATTTACATATATCAAATTGGTATATTATACTTCACAAATGTGTACAATTTAATAAATAGAATGATTTTGAATTAAAAAACACATAGCATAAAAATAAACTTATATAAGTTACTGACAACATTCTTTTCATATAATGTTGAATAAATGTTTAATGATTTGAATTGAGTGGGGGAAATTTTTTCTAAAAACCCCTGGGGCACAAATTTCTTAGCCTTGGCATTATCTAAGTTTCCTAATAGTTCTGTCCCAAATTTTTTTTACCTCAACACGAAGTCATTTTTATTTTATTGAGGAAGAAGAAAGGCAAATAGTCAATGAATGCATTGGTTTAGAGAAAGCAAATATTTAACCTTAAAAAATATTCTAACATTTAAGCAAAGTAGCAGATTTGTGGAGATAAAAATGTTAAAAACAGGTACAAGTGAGAATGGAAAGGAAGTTGATTACTGCTACATTGTGAATGGTTGTGCATCTGAAATTCTAGTGGAGACCTTAAACTAAACCCATGGGAATGGTATTAAGAAGTCACAGGTTGGAAGGTCACGTCTTAAAGCTAAGGACCTTGTGGGGGCTAAGGGAAAAAAGAATAATGGACATGAATATGGCCAAAATGCATTAAATGCATATATACAATTGTTGCAATAGAACCCATTTTTTGGATAATTAATATAAACTAATAAAAACAGTATTTGGCAATTAATGTCTAAAGTTTTGCTTTGTTAAACTACTGGAAATACCTATGCTTTGCAATATTTCTTATTTCCTATTAGGCAATCAAATTTCTTCATGATGTTTCAAGTAAATCCATAACTTTCAGGAAGTTTAGCCATTAAAATAGTCTTATTTTTATGTTAAGGCTTCATCCTGTTCATTTAAATGTTTCAAATATGGTTATATTGCTTTCCTCTAGAAGCATCTTCTCACACATCCAGAAGCAATGTTTTACAAGCTACCTGGATGTCCTGTAAGCCAATGAACTTGCTACATGAAAGTTATGGCAGCAGCATGAACGGAATTGGTGCCCTCAGAGGAAACTTCAGAGAGTGCCCCAGCCATTGTACCATGCAGGAAATCATGAGCAGGTGCTGTCTATCTTTCAGGATACAAGCCTTGGATAGACACTGAACCTGCTGATGCTTCAGATAGTTAGCCTTCTAGACTGTCTGCTACTTATAAGCCATCTAATCTACTCGGTGATATTTTCATATAATAACCTGAACAGACTAAACTACTAATGCACACAGTCAACACACATTTTACAGTATCTCCATACTCTTATAAGGGGATAAAATTAAAATTTTGGAACTACATGTAAATGTTCTTTTAGCAATATCTGTCTCAACAATGGAATGAGACCAGTGAGATGGTACCTGTGCTACAGTGTGGGGAATGAATGGTCAACTGAGCAAGGCTGAAATCAAAGGGGTGCAGGATCCCAGCAGCACACTAAACTTACCCTATGAGTGACAACCATCAGCTGCCACAGCCTTGTTTTCAGGCCTAGCCACTAACGTCTTGAGGTAACAAATTAACCCAGAGTCTTTGGTAGCCTGTTGCAACCCATGGATGGTGGTCAAACAATGTTCAGTGCTAGCCTGGCTTATTGAGGGGTCTCCACAAGTGTTTGTGAGCTCCTAAGTTTGTAACTCACACACACTCCACTCTCCTTGCAGTATCTAGTCACGCTCCTGTGATGGAAAAGGGTACAGTGAATTGAGGCACACTGGGAAAAGCTTGAACCCTCAGTTCTTTCTTCTTGGATATTACAAAAGTCAAGACTCTGTTCCTCGACATCTACATGGTTCTTCCATCTTTGTGTCTAACTCATTTCTATTTTTCTCTGTCCATTTCTGTGCCCCAGAAGAATTCCCACTACAGACTGAATCCCTTCTTGGATTTCCTTATTGGCAAGTCTCATTAGATTTCACCAAAGAGAGGCCATGTCAGGAGACAAGAGAACAGGGGAGGCCTGGGACTTTCTCCCTTCTCTTTCTGAGACCATCTGTGTCAAGTGTTATTTCTCCATGTGGCATAAGGGGAGGTTCCTTCTCTATAGCCATGACTCTCAAGGGCCCAGGTGATGCTTTTCTTATGGTCCCTTTAGCTTTCTGGATGGTGATGACTTTCTGTCAATGCTCCTTCATACATTGTTTATTTATTTCATTTTATTTATTATTTTTATTTTATGTGTATGAGTATATTGCTGGCATGTAGGTAAGTGCACCCGTGTTGTGCACTGCCTGTGGAGGACAGAAGAAGCTGTCGGATCCCCTGGAACTGGAGTTACAGACAGTTGTTAGCTGCCATGTGGGTGTTTGGATTTGAACCTGGGTCTTCTGCAAGAACAGTCAGTGCTCTTAACCACTGAGCCATCTCTTCAGCCCCCTTGTTTATTTCTTTATACCTTCCTACAATACCTGTTGAAAAGTCTCTTCTACAAAGTGTCTTCATTAGAATCACCTTGGGTGAATTCTGTTTCTTGCTGGGGACCATGACTAATGTGATGTTAAACCTCAAAAGTCTTTCACTCTTTTGCTTGTATTTAAAGAAAAATAGGGATCTTTCAAAGCTCCATCTTGGAAGTGTATTCGTGACTCAGTTAAATAATTAGAAAATGTAGACTGTTGTGAAGATATTAAATCTCAAGCCATTCTGCATTAATGTAGTGTATTCAATAATGAATGGGTTGAAAACCATATTGGAAAAGTGCTCCCACTAAGTTTTCTAGTACTGAATACTAGCACCTTTTGCAATTAATAAACAATGATTAAACCAAGAGTGCATAATAGAGAGGAGTCATGACTGTAAATGCTTCTCAAAGAATGGCACAGAAATGAGGCATAAAGTATGAATATTCCTGTGGGGTTCCACGCTTTTGAAACACTGGAGATAGCTGTCACATAGCATTGCTAACTGTATTTATAATTACTGCTTTGTGAGTTTGAAACTTTCACATATATTCAGAAGAATTATAATATGTGAAATGCTCTTTTTCATATAAAATATGAAAACCTAAAAAGCTAATAAGAGACTTACTGGAGGATGGTTCTGGTAAGTTCTTTCTAAGGTATTTTGTCTGGAACAATGTTCTTTTGGAGAAAGGAGATTAAAAAGGTTCATAAAACTGAAATCATCAGATGATGTGAATTTGTTTTACACTTATGAGTTAATTTATTCCATTTCCTCCCTAAAATTCTGTTTAAAATTTCTAAAGTTCTATTGGCACTATACAGAATTAAAAAAGATCAGTAATACAACGTCTTTTCCTTAAAGGGCTTGCTGCTTAATTGGGAGGAATAGGTACATGAGAGAAGTGGAGAACATTGTGAAGTGGCCCCCAAGCACTGACCAAATGGATTACACAAGACTCCTTGCAAGTGACAGAAACCAAATGTAACTGGTTTAAGGAAAATTAATTTGTTGGTCTGCATAGGTGAAGAGCGTGAGATAAGAGTTGCCTCTTGGCTAAATGGATGCTGTTTTGACATTTTATTTCTCCCTGCCCATTGATGTTTTCTTTCCATTAGCTTTAATTTCGAACATTGTATTCCTGAAAGAGTAGACTTGGCTATTGAGTGAAAATTCTATGCTTATATTATCTTCTTTGCTAGTAGTTCCAATAAAAGAAATGGCTCCCTTCACTTCAGAGCCAAAGTCTTACAGGAAATTGTGGTTGATCTGGCCTAGGTCATATGCCATCCTTAACTGTCTTTGTGACCAAACTTCTCTGACTGGCCCATATTGGTCACATAGTTATTCTCATTGAGACTGGGGAGATATATATATATAGTCAGTCACAAAGTGCATTAACCATGAAAAACACCAGCTGTAATAATGAGAGGGCAAAAATAATCAAACAGGTAAATACTATGGTTATCATAATCCATTACTATATAATTCTGCAGCTACTTAACAACAATTTGTTTTCCATATGCACTGGTTCAAAATGCCATTCCCCACCAATGGAAGTATCAGACCATCAGAAGCACACTTATCATCTGAGTAAAGGGAAGTAATTCAGCATCTCACTCAGGGGACTTAACTCCCAATTCCTCCCATATTTTGACTCAACTCCTTCTACATTTAAATTCTGTTACTTGAAGCACCCAATTTCCTGGTGACCATGTATCAGTCAGAGCTTATATAAAAGTGAGAATGAAAAGGAAAGTTGGAACCATTTTAATTCAAAGTGAATTAAATTTTTTCTTGTAAGTATAAAAAGTTTTTGTTAGCTCTTACACACTATGGATTCAGGGTAAAAAAATGATGTTGTAAAGACAGAGCCTTTACTCTGCTGAGTTCTATTTTCCCCTTTTGGAGTAAATTTTCTAACATAAGAGCAAAGTATGTTACTGTCATCTCTAGGCTTAGAGTGATTAGTGTCATTACAATTTCTAGTAATGCATCAATAGGCAGGGAAGTGCCCAGCCCCAAAGCAATCACTTCAGCTTGGTGCATGTGAGGGAGGAGTGGACCTGGGTGGAATATTCTGACTTGCTGTGTCTTGTGTCAGCCTCCGCAGTGGTATTGATGGTAGAGGATGCTTAGCCCTTATAGGACCATTGGAATGGGTTTCTTATGAAAATTAAAGGCTATGTTCAGTAGAAACAGGTTATAGGATAACATGAGATAATATGCTAACGGAACTCTAGTTACTACACTATGCGATAAATAAGAGTAAAGGAAAAATTAGTCTTTATTGAGCTTCTATAATGATCTCTAACTGTGTCATCTCACATTTATTGTTTGTTTCAGATTTCTTACTAGTGCATTGCTCTGATATGATTGTTTTTGAATCTACTAATCATAACCTTTCAGTGTATCTCATGGCACTTTGAAGAAGATGATTCTGGGATTGCATTCTGGGAGGAATTTTGGGGCAGATGAATAGTATTAATACGGGAAAGAGGTGGACACGTAATAAGTGAGGATAGGGTCTCCAGAGTGGGAGTCATGAGAAATACTAATGTTTCAGATACACTAGGCTCCTTTAATAGAAATTCTTTTGTGTTCAGATGGAAAATTTTGTCCTGAAATATGGTTTAAAAAGCCAAGTCTGTGATGGGGAGATGGGTTAGTGGGTTAGAGGGCTTGCTGCACAAGCATGAAGACCTGAGTTCAAATCCCCAGTACCTACATAAAAAGTCAGGTGTGGCCTCAATGCTGTGGAGGGCGTTGATAAGAATATCACTGGGGCTTGTTGGCAGCCAGCTTAGCTCCACATTCAGTGAGAGACCTTGTCTCAGGAAAAAGGAGGAGACTGATAGAGCAGGACCGCTGATGTCCTCCTCTGGTATCCACATGTGCACACGGGCATGCACATCCCAATGCAAATATGTGTGCATACACTATACAAATAACATACACACCAATAACATAAAAGTTTTGAGCAAAAAGAAATTGTGATTGAAAGACTATCACATTTTTTTATACATGGTGTACTGGAGAAGGTACTAAAAGGAAAGACAGTTACTAGTTTCCTTTTTTCTTTAAAAAAAATTACACACACACACACACACACACACACACACACACACACAGATGCACCACAGCATATGCTTGGCAGTCAGAGGACAACTTGTGGGAGCTGGTTCTACCATGTCTGTCCTGGGGATTGAACTCAAGGCTTCAGGCTTGGCAGCAAGGGCCTTTCCCCACTGTGCCATCTTGCTGTCCCCTTGTTACCGGTTTCTTGATGTGCAGCCATAGACTACATCAGAGAAGTTGCAGGAGAATTTGAAAAGTCAAACAGATGGCTCTGGACCACCGAGGTACCGTTGGCTCACTATAGAGTGCACTGAAGTTGCACACTCGGGATAATTTCCTAGACATTCAGTAGCAGTAGATCTGGAGCAGGGTGCAGATAGATGTATTCTAATAAGCACTCCGGATCATTTTGATGCAGATCTTTCACAGGCCACAATTTGTTTCCAAGGAAGAATGGGCAAGTGTTTGATTAACTATGAAGGGCAGTCAAGCTGGGAGGAAAGCAGAGGCTGCTGCTGATAGTAATTGGAAGGTTGGGAAGACTCTGATTGTAGACAGAGTTGATGAATTCTGTTTAAGTAATTGATATTCATGTTTGTGTTGAAATCGCTGGCATGTGGATTTCATTTGGTGATTTTTGTGTATATAAAGCTGTTGATAAAAAAGGTGTCCTGGAATGAAAACTATTAGACTTTTGTCCTAGGTTATCAATACTGGAATTGCTGTGGGCACTTACAGCTTTGGCTGATTTGAGTAGAGTGAGGCAGATCAGGGAAATGATTCCTTGTTAAGGGGCTGGAAAGATGGTTCAGCAGTTAACAGCATGTACTGCTCTTGCCGAGGACCTGAGTTCAGATTCCAGCACCTACATTGGGCAGCTCACAATCACCTGTAACTCTAGCTCCAGGAGAGACAGAGCCCTATTTTGGCCTCCCAGGCCACCTCTACTCATGTACACATATACAACACACACACACACACACACACACACACACACACACACATACTATTAAAAATAACAGAAATAAATTTTTTTTGGTCTTTTTGAAGCAGGGTCTCCCTATAGCCCCAGCTGTCCTGGAGCTCACTATGTAGACCAGGCTGGCCTTGAACTCAGAGATTCCCCTGCTTCTGCCTCCCAAGTGCTGGGATTACTGGCGTGTGCCACCATGCTCAGCTCAGAAATAAATCTTTTTAAATAATTGATGTTGAAATTGCTGTGTTCTAAGAAATGCCTAGTTGGTCATTCTTTACTTTGAAAAGTATGACACTGTCAAAACTGATCTAATGGCATTTGAAAAAATCAACATGAGAGGGTTTTTGCTACTATAACATGCAGGTCTCTGAATTCTCTTAGCCTGTCTTGCACTGACCAAGATGTCAGTGTTGCTAATATGTGCCTGGGGAAAAGGCTCAGATAGGAGGTAAGTGGGTCAAGGCATACAAAGGTTCATTTAGACAGGACAGATAAATTCTGGAGATGTATGACACACATGGTGATTAGAGCTAATAACAGTGGACTGTGTATTTGAAAATTGCTCAGGGAATAGATTTTAAATGTTCTCATCATAGAAAAAAGGTAAGAATGTGAGGTGATAGATATGTTCATTAGTTTGATTTTATCAACTCACAGAATAAATATATATCACACTGTTACACTGACACCATAAACACATTAAATTTTATCTATCATATAGACCCGAATAAAAAATAATGTTACCAATGAGGTCGTGCCCCATTAAGGCTAAAGAACCTCATGGGATGAGTTATTTCTTTGAATCTGAGTTTTTTAGTCAGAGTACAGTTCTTTATTTAATATTATCTTAATTGATAGCAAAACACAATAAATTATTCATATTAATGCTGCATCATGTCATATTAAATACATGCACACATATAATTTTAAATCAGATTAAGTATGTTTCCTTTAAACATTTATCTTTTCATGTAGTCCATTTTTAATTTGTCCAAATAAATTAAGAAAGCTCCATGACTGAGAAAATGCAAATATTTTCTTTCTTTCGAAGAAATAATGTATATTCTTTTAGGGACTGGAGAGATGATTCAGCAGTAAAGAGCACTGACTGCTCTTGCAGAGGACCCAGGTTCGATTCCCAGCACCCACATGGCAGCTGGCAACCATCTGTAACTCCAGTTCCAGGGGAATTTGATACTGTCTACTGATCTCCATGGGCATTGCCACAACACATGAACACTTACATTCATTCAAGTAATACACTCATACACATAAAAATAAAAATAATTAAAAATTTTTTTAAATTTATTCTTTAAAAGTTTTATGCATGTGTAAACTGTATTTTGACCATATTCAAACCCCAATATCTCTCTCCAATTCCCCCTGGAACTTCCCAACTTGTCTTCTTCCAGGTTTCATATCCAGTTTTTAAATTATTATTATTATTGATAATGCCCTGAGTTCAATTATAGTTTTATATGTGCATGGCTGTAGGACTGACCACTGGGGCATGGACAGACTGCCAGCCAATGTACACATTGCCTCTCCTGGATATTTTCAGTTGTTTTATAAAGTATGAATGCTATGACTTTGCTCAGAGCTGAGAAATATTTTAGCAAGCTTTCCTTTCTTAGAGGTCGCTCGCTTACCCCATACACCTGTTTGACCATTTAGGGTTTCCTGTTCATATTTTTTATTCCAAGTCAGTGTGTTTATTGGTACCAGATTAATAGATAATTAAATAAAAACTTGTCTTTTTTCTCTTTAGTATTTTTACTCATATATTTCCTCCTGCTTTCTTCCTTCTCTCTCATCTGTAACTCTTACAATTTTAATACTTTGGGATCTTCTCTTCCCAATTCTGCCACATTTCATTGAGTTTGAATCCACATTCAGTGTTGTTGATGCCTTTAATGAAGGAGTGGAAAAAAAGCAAAATGACAGTGATTTAAATATTTATAGCCATTGTTGATTATTCATTGATGCTTTTCAGTGCCCATTCCCCATTTTTTCTACATAAAAGACACATTATTTCAGCCTAAGCATCAGTACCAAAGGAGAATATAACATGTAGCTTACAGAAATTAAAAGATCCCTTGCTCATTCTCTTTCAGTCTAACCACTTCACCTCTCTCCATTCCAACCACCCTTTCTTTTCTCATGTGCTCTGTCCAGTTTTTTCTTTCTAGGACGTTGTGAAGGTGTGTTGTTAGAGTGCTATGTTTTAATAATATTTTATTTATTGTTTTTAACTCATATGTATGACTATTGCCCGCATGTATGTTAAGTGTACCCGTGTTGTGCAGTGCAGTGCTTGTGAAGGTCAGAAGAGGGCGTCAGATCCCCTGGAACTGGCGTAATGGATGGCTGTTAGCTGCTGTGTGGGTGCAAACTCGAGTCTTCTGCAAGAGCATCCAGTGCTCTTAACCACTGAACCATCTCTCCAGTCCAGAGATGCTACTTTTTTATACATAGAATGCGAGAACTGGATCTACGACCAAATACATGAACATGTCAAGTATGAACTTATTGTTCTCACTATTGATCTTTATGCAAAATTTTTATTGTTTATTTGCTTTTTCTTGAAATAGGGTTTCACTCTATAGTTCAGGCTGACTTTTAACTCACAGAAGTCGTTCTGCCTCAGTCTTCTGAGGGTTGGGATTGCTAGAATGAGCCTCTATCTTTCTGTCTGAGTTTTAGTTGAACTGTTCGTTGGGAAACCAAACTCTTGAGGATGCATTCTAGAGGAAAGCAGTGGTCATTAGGATCTTGCATCATTTGCTCTGTTGATTTGTTCAGATCCATGGATATCTGTTGAGACTGATGAGGAGACTGGGTCTCAAGCAGGACCTTAAAGAGGTTCATAATTACAGCTGGTGTTGCCCTCCTGAATTGGTATGTCAAACCAGTTCCATCTTGTGTTGTAGCCCTGAATCAGCATGCTTTTGGCTATTCCTAATTTCGCTACTATGCTACCGAAAGTGGGTAATTACAAATTTAAAATAAATCAAGACACAAACATACCAGGAATACTAATGGTAGGAGAGCTATCAAAATAAGACTGTGATTTGATTTTCTTTTCATAGGAACAGTGATGTGTGGGCATATTCTATTTCTTTACTGATGAGAAAATGATAAAAAAATAAATGGTTACATTTTATGTTTTGTATCTGAAATAAAATATATCTAATTCAGTAGTAAGCAAACAATGTGCCTAGCTGATATTGGGTTCA
>NW_008357649.1:1248394-1249390 GCF_000622305.1 Nannospalax galili
TAGCTGATATTGGGTTCAATAATCTTAATTAAGAAATCTTCCAGTCATGATTGGAAAATTTGTTGTGTTTCTCTGAGTTTAAGTTTTTTTTTTTCTGTGAAGTTAGAAATGCGAGAATTGTATCATTATAGTTTGTGAAGGCTAATGAGTGAAAAAGATAACAGAAAAAATATGAAATATGAATAAAATTTCATGTTTGTCCTTAAATATTCTTATTTCATTTCATTCTAAAATATGCAGAAATCTGTGTTGCCAGTTCCAATCACCAATTCAGAGATATTACTTAACATTCCAACTCTCCTAGTTTCTATTGATGCCATTAATGTTTTGTTACCTATTATTTTGAATACTGTATGTCTTCCTTAATTGTTTTTATTTTTTTCCCTTTTTATATTTATTTTCAGTAATTTTACTATAATACGCCATGGGACTTTTACTCACTTAACTGTGTAAGAAAGAATCTTTAACTTGGAAAAAGAAATCAACTGATATTTTATTACACTTAGAATTGTGGGTGTTAGGAATGGGGGCATAGCACTCTGAGATTGACATGTTTTTTCTTTAACATGGTTGTAGTCTCACCTGGGAATAGTGAAATGGTTGGAAACTGGAAGTCTCTTGGAGACTTCTCTATTCATACACCTTGTGGCTGTAATGGCAGAACCTGAGGGCTGTGTTCAGATGAGTCTGTTGATCAAATTATTGATACCTCTTCATTTTTGCATTTTTCTAGACAAGCCCCACTCTAACCTAAAGCAAACAGTAATAAACTTTCCATCATTATAAACTACATTTGTCTTTTTGTACAGTTTAATAAACATATTAAATGTTCAATTTTTAAAAAATTATTTAATAACCACATACTTAGAAGAAGCATTTTATTACAACAGCATTAACATATTCAATAACAATTTCCAGAGCCAGGATGCATCTCTTTCAAATTTATATCTGGATCTCTGTGCTCTATGTGACTTTATTGAATATGTGTAATAGTTT
>NW_008357649.1:1250816-1266199 GCF_000622305.1 Nannospalax galili
CTTGGTGTAAGTTCATCCACTGGAGTCTAGTCAGCCTATCTAGAGTCACTCTCTTAAAGAAGACTGACTTTCCCTCACCCAATAGTGATCAGCTGCCAATAGTTTCTCAGCTAAAGTTGGGGCCTCCTGCCCATTTCCTTAGCCCTATACTGGTTTGTGTCTGATTGAGTCTGCATAAGTCTTATGCATGCTGTCACCATTGCTGTAAGTTCATATGAGCAAATTTCCAGAAGCTTGGGGGAGTCTATTTCCTTATGGTCATGCATCACTCCTGGCTCTTACAATCTTTCCATCCCTTCTTCCAAAATGGTCCCTGGGCCCAGCGTGGGTGAGGTTTAACATGAGTCCTCTCCAGAGATACACACTTTGCAGTCTCTTATTCTCTATATTTTGGCAAGTTGTTCCCTCTGTGTTCATTACCCTCTGCTGCATGAGGAAGCTTTGCTGGTGAGTGTTGAGAGATGCTCTCTACTCCCTGTTCCACTAAGTTCCATGAGTCTTTGGTGTAGAGGTTCCATTGTAGATGTTTCATTTAGATCTAGGCATCTCACAGACAGTTGTTTTCTGTGTGTGATCAGTTGTAGAATTCTGTAATAGTCTCCATCTGTTACAAAAAGAAGTTTCTTTGATGAGTAGCGACTGGCATACTTATTTGTAAATATAAGGATACATATTTAGCATACAGTAGTAAATTTTGTTTGTCTGGGAATGTGACAGATATAGGGTTTTCTCTAGGCTCTATGATCTCCCCAGCTATGTGTATTTGGCTATGTTTATAGTTCCACACATGAATTCCCACCCATTGATTTGGCTTTAAGTCCAATTAGGTGGCTATTGATTACCCTTTTGATAAAAGTGCACTACTGCACTGATATATTTTGATGTGCCAGTCATTGTTTTGGTTATTAGACTTTAAAGCTGGGGTTGGAGCACTGATTGATTTTCTCCCTTAGCAGTTTTCATAGTGTGCTTCAAAATTGTGAGAGCCAGTCTTCAGGGAGGAGACTTCCATGTCAGTTCCAGCTCCATTGCTCTGAGTCCTGTGTTTGAAGTTATCCTCTCTTCAGCAATAGTGTATCATCTTAAAGTTCTTAGAGGTAATCAAGGACTGTGTCAATAGCCTGTGCTATTTTGAGAATCTTTTGGACTACCCTGACCAACACCTCAAAGGGAGTTTTCTTCTGTCTGGCATCATGTTTCGTGTTATATAGCCTTCATCTATATACATGCACTTATGTTTGGGTATTGTATGTGCATTTTCAGTATGCTTTTGAATTAATGCATTTCCCTCTAGTTTTTTACACCACCTAAGCATTATTTATCTCTCCCCCCTCTCTCTCCCTATTTAACTCTTCCTCCTCCCTCCATAGTTAAAGTACCCCACTTTTTCTCATTTTATTGCTGACCTGCATCTCTTTTGAAGGATAGTGCTGTAGATTTTCTCTTCTGATAATATTTTCATCTGGTTTTGGAATAATGTTTTTGATTCAAAGAATACTAAGTGAGTGTGATTGCATAGCCATAGACTAGACACCTATAGCCACCCCACCTCCAACCTATCCCAAGGCTCAGAGAAGAGAGAACAGAGAAAATAGAAAGGAGCACTATGAAATGTGGTTCTCTGAACATGACATGGCTCTTGCACACATGAACTCACAGCAGCTAGGTTACCTGAAGGTCAAGGCAGTTAAAAATTCCAGCATGGAAGGGGGGAAGGGCTCTGGAGGCCCCATCCTTAACTGAGAATTTATTGGTAGTTAATGGCTGCTAGTGGTGGGGAGAGTCTGCCAATACCCAGTGGATGACCTCATTCCCAACAGCATATTAGTAGCACTAGTTGACTCAGTGGGTTATAAAAAGTATCCCCTTAAACAAAAAACAAGATATGAAGTTAAGAGGGAGATGTATTGGAGGGGATGATTCTGGGGAGCTGGAGGGAGAGGGTTGGAGGTAGATATGATCAAGATATATTGTACACATGTACAACATCATCAAAAAATAATTAAAAATATTTGAGAGCCCTTTTTATTTTGAAAGTTGCAATAGAATTGCCGTTTTCTCAGTCAAATATTTGCTAGGGTTTAGGATATGGCTCCCAAGTTCTCTTGGAGAAAGTTTCACACCTTGATATCAATTTTCTTGAAGCATAAGAGCTGTTCAGAAGCCCCATGGCTGTGTTGGTTTGGTGACTTTCATTAAGTCTTCCTATTTCATGTAGATTTTGAGTATATTGCCATGATTGCACACAAGTTTATGCTGTTGTTCATTTTGCATCTTTACTGATGACTATCTTATTAAGTTGAGTCTATTGGCCTAAAGTTGCTTGTGATGCTCCTTTATTGTCTCTTCATACTGTAAATGCTATAGTGATGAATTATTTTCTTTCATTCTTTTTTGTGATAGAAAATTATTTTATTGCTTCTTGATTATATAGACACAGGCCATGCAGTGGTGAGGCTTAGGTGCTCTCAAGAAAATGAAAATAGACATCACCATTGGTCAGTACTAATCCAATCCTGAGGTACAGTCAGTCCTTCAGACAGGAGAGGACCTTAGGTTCATCTCCTGGAGATATTTATGAATAGGTAGCAGCTAGAGATTGGGAGCCCTGAAGAGCATGGATCTACAGACATGTGACTTACAAGCAGGGAGTGGTGGTACATGTCAGTAACCTATATACTCAGAGGACAGAGGCAAGAAAATCAGTAGTTCAAGGCCAGCCTAGGTTGGGGACAAAGGAAGAAAAAGAAGAGAGCAACGTGACTTGGATCCCATCCCCTTTGCTCTGTGTTGTCTTCTCTATTGCCTCAGCTGTCTTTGATGCCCACAGCACCTCCTAGACTAAGTATCCTGGAATGCAAGCCCCTGCCATTCTGCAAAACCTCCTTCACAGGAGGTCTGCAGGGCTCAGTTAAGGCTGATAACTTTGTGCACATGACCCACTTAGCACACACACAAATACTATGTAACAGATGACCAGGCCAGAGAATGGAAGACAGTGTCAAAAGGCTGCAGGTTTTCTTTGATGTCCAGTGGTCTTGTACAACAAAATGTCAGACATCACTACTCCCATCTGCATAGTAAAGGACATTCCTGACCCTAATACTGGAAACCAGGTTAATGACTTGAGAGGACCAGAGGGAGAGCCTCCACGTTCCCTGGGTCTGACACAGTTGCTATGTAGGGGAAAGCCACTCTATCCTGGCCTGACAGAAGCTGCATTTGAAAAATCAGAATTGACTTTCTGACTCCACTCTCCAATGTGGTCAACCTCAGCCCAGGTGATCTGAACCCACTGCACACTCTTTTGTTTCCAATGCACGTACAGTCTGAACCATGAGCTCTAGGTCCCCTTCATGACAGAGCTGTCCCCAGGCTTTCAGAATCCAGAAGAAACCTTCCAGTCTCTCTTTCTCCCTCCCTCTGTCCCTCCCTCCCTTCCTTTCTTTGTTTCTTCTTTCTTTTTTTTTGTCTTTTTGAAACAGGGTCTCCCTAGTCCCAGCTTACCTGGAACTCACTATGTAGAACAGGCTAGCCTCTGCCTGGGATTAAAGGTGTGTGCCACCACACCCAGTAAAGAAACCTTCATTTCTTTACTGCCAACAATGACAAAGTCCCACCTCTGTGTCATAGGCACAGTGGTAGAAACACTTAAAGCAGATATATGTAACAAAGGAGACTGTCTTGGGATGCCTTATGGCCCTGACTGTATTCCTGAGCTGAAGACAATGTTGAAAAAGATCTCTGGGATGAGACCCACATCATCATAACACTTCAGAGGGGCAGGGTCCAGCTCCAGGGTCCATTGGCTTAGATTGGATGTGTGGTGGAAAAGGTCCTTCAGGACGGTCATGGAGGTGTCATTTTCATAGAAATTGATGGTGGTGAGATGGGAGCTGAGGGCAGGCAGGAGGGCACTGAGCTCAGAGTACCCCAGCCTCCAATCCACTAATTCCAGAGTCTGCAGAGTTCCTGAAACTCTGTCTAGGAGAACTTGGAGAGGCACAGGACATAAATTGATTATTTCATTACCTCTCAGCTTCAGGCGCTTGAGCTGACTGAGGCTCTGACACCCTGACAGGGAATCAAATCTGACTGTGAAAACTGGCAAGAACTGAGGGAGCGGGTCTCCGAGGGGGACTCCAGGAGCCTGAACAACTGCTTCATGTGGTCACTGAGAAAGTTGGCACCACTCATGTAGAGATGCTGGCGAGAGCTGAGTTTGGAGAACTGAGAAAAGAACTTGGTGACAAATTTCTTCTCTGTGTATGGAAGTATTTACAGTGTGAAAGATATTCCTGTAGGTGTGTTCAAAATGGAGTGTGTGAAGATTTCTCATCTCGCCTGGTTGTAAAGTGCAAAATGTACCAGGGTGAACAAATTGTAATCAGTGTATAGTTCCAACTCCTGGATATACTGTGGCTAGGAAACTGTCATGACCTCCCTGACACTGTGGATGGGCAATCCCCAAATCTTTATCTTCTGACAGCACAACTGTAGGGAATTTCTTCTCCGCTGGATCCTCTGCAACAATTTTGTTTCATATTCATCAAGTTGGAAACCAAGGCAAAGGTCAGACAACACCTTCCAACACCACCTAGATGTGTATCTAGGAAGATCCTTCACTGGTTTGTTCTTCCTCACAACCTCCCTTTCAGCCCATTTGCTCCAGAAGATCTGTTCCACATTCCACAAATTGAGCACTGCAAGTTTCCACCTCTCGGGGTGAACCTTCTCATTAATCAGCAGATCCAGTCAGTCTAGTGCAGCCTGAAAGATCGTTAGGTCTGGAATCCTCATCAGCGTTCCAAGAGGAAGACAGGGGAAGGGCCAAGCCTGGACCATTGCCCTCCGGATGTCAGTTCACCCTGTGAAGGCCTTGAATAGCGGTGGGAAGAGCTCCTCCGGCAGGTGCTCCAGAGCACAGATGACCAAGGCCTCTTCCCTTAGCAGCTTCTGCCATACTAGCTCCAGGAGTGTGGGTGGGGCCTGGCTGCTCATCTTCGTAGACGGTCAGGCAGAAGGAGCCACTTCTGATCTCTGAGGACGGCTCCTGGAATCCCAGCAGGACCAGGCAGTAGCTCCAGGACTCTTGTCTTCTCCAGCTTCTTTGAAACTTTTTTCACTTTTTTCTCCCATTCTTGACAGTGCTAATTTGTGTCCTTTTTGTTCTTAGTACACAGCTACTGCTTTATAAATTTGATTAAAAAATCTTATCATTATAAAAGGTTTGGTATTATTTTTGTGAAGCAGATTCCTTGGAATCGAAACATTCCCTACAGGAGGGAGAAGAAGGCAGGAGGTAAACAACTGTCGCATGTCTGGGAAAGTGTAAACTTGAAAGATCCTCGAAGGCCCCTCCCTAGATTTATAGAAGCAGTAAACAATGGTTGGAGGAGGAGACTTTTACCAATGGATCTGCTAAAGGAGATTCTGAGACTTGTGGAGCTACCTACAAGTTGTGCAGAGAGCTTCAGGGATGCAGTTTTTGTGAGTCACCCATATTGAGGTGAGCTTTTGGTGGTGCAGCAGTTCTTAAGTTATCTCTATTCTTGCATGTAACCCTTCAACTATACTCTCGTTCATAACACCTCTAAAAACTCACTAGTTCTCCAGGTTAGACTTTGATGCAATAGTTATTTTAGTCTGTTGTATATTTTTCTCTCTGTCTCTCTCTGTCACTCTCTGTCTTTCTCTCTGTCTCTTTCTCTCTCTCTCTCTCTCTCTCTCTCTCTCTCTCTGTTGCATCTTCCCTAGAAAACCTTTCTCACACAATAGTTATTCCTTTATTTTCGACTTACAAATTACTCTTTGTTTCTTGAGTTTATTCTTTTTCCTCTCTTTTTCCCCACCATGGACAGTGGAGATTTGCTCACTAACAAACACTTGAAGTCTTTCTGAAGTCTTGATCACATGGGGACGCTGGGGTTCCCAGTTGAAAGTGAGACACATATTTCTAGTCCAGTGTTTTCCTTATTGAGAAGAGTTAAAAGGTAACCATACAAAAACAGACCCCAGTAAATATTTTTCTCATTAAAGGCCTTGAGAGAAAATAGCTGCTGTTTGAATACACAGATAATGGAAGCAAGGAGTGAGGACCATGAGAACAGGTTACATAGGCACGTCTTCAGAAAGTGCATATCGTTTTCATGACCTTGAAATAACTCTGGTATTCAGAGCATTTCTTCCTAAGACATAATGTGCTGAGGGTCAGGAATTTCTGTGAGTTAGAATGTACTATCTCCAAACAATGCTGTTGGCAACATTTTTCATTTCTAGTAATTTTTTAAAAATTAGTATACAGTGAATTTAGTGCATCTCTCAACTCTCATCAGAGAAGCTTCTTGTGGTAGCAGGCAACTGATACAGTGATCCACACCTGGTGAATGTGCAGATAATGAGACAGTGGACTGCTCGGCCCTAAATGGGATATCTAGATCACACACTTCACCCCAAGGCTTAGGCATCTTTACAGAAGAGGGGGCAGAAAATTGTAAGAGTCAGATGTGGTGGATGACTACAAGAAAGCAGTGTTATTCTGACAGGAAGGCATTTGTACATATGAACTCACAGCAATTATGTTGGCATGTGCAAGGCCTGCTCAAACTCAAGCAGACAAAATCCCAGCATGAAGGGGTTGGGGAACAGACACATAGTTCCATGACAACTGGAGAGCTCTTGACATTTGTTAGCTTCTTGGAGAAGAGGTGTCAGTCTTCAGGGCAGGGTCCATACCCAAGAGCATTTGGACAACAATTGGACTTGATGGGAAGGAAATTAAAAAAAAAAAAGGAACACAAAGTTGGGCAGGTAGGGAGGTGGGGATGGACCAAAGATGATCAAAATACATTGTATAAAGTTCTCAAAGAATTAGTAAAAAATGTTTTTAAAAGGAATAATAGATGATTTAATTACAGATACAGAAATTATACAGAGTACGCATAAAATTTCACATGATAAAATTTAGGAACAATAAATTATATAGATAAATAATATTCCACTGTATAAATTTATCATACTTTAATTTGATGGATATCTAGGTTGTTTCTGTTTCCTGGCTATTATGAAAAGGGTGGCAATGAACATGGATGAAAAAGTGTTTCTGTAGTAGATAAAGAATTTTGGGGGTATATGACCAAGTTGGGCCATATGGCAGATTGATTCTTTTTAAAAAATATTTTATTTATTATTTTTATTTTATGTGTATGAGTGTATTGCCTGCATGCATGTGAGTGCTCCCATGTCATACAATGCCCACGGAGGTCAGAAGAGGGCATAGGATCCCCTGGAACTGGATGGTTGTTAGCTGCCATATGGGTGCTGGGAATCGAACTTGGGTCCTCTGCAAGAGCAGCCAGTACTCTTGACTGTTCAGCCATCTCTCCAGGCTGGTAGATTGATTTCTAGCCTGATATCTACACTGATTTCTCATGTGGAGAAAGACCTGTGCACAGGTCTTCAGTCTGACCAGCCGTGTATAAAAGTTCCCCTTTTCTGTACCTGCCAGCATTGGTCCTTGTTTGTTTTGGGGGACAAGATAAAATCTCAGTGTAGTTTTAATTTGCATTTCCCTGCTGACTAAAAATGTTGAACATTTTCTTAAGTATTTTTCAGTCATTCTCATTTCATTTTTTGAAAACTCCCTGTTCAGTTCCATGATCTATTTCTAAATTGGTTTTCTGGGTTTTGTTTTGTTTTTTGTATATTAATGATATTAACCTTCTGTTAGAGGTATAGCTGGTAAAGATGTTTTTCCTCATTCTCCAGGTTGCCTCTTCACTCAAATGATGGTGTCCTTTTATGGACAGAAGCCTTGTAGTTTCCTGATATCCCATTTGTCAATTGTTTGACTTAATTATTGCATTATAGTAATCCTGTCTGAAAGTTCTTTCCAATGCCTGTAAGTTCCAGTATATCCCCTACATTTTCTTCTAGTAGATTCAGGATATCAGATCTTATATAGAGGTACTTGAGCCATTTGGAGTTGAATATTGTACCTGGTAAGAGGGGTCTAGTTTCATTCTACATTCAGATCCATTTTGACTAACATCATTTGTTGAACACACTCACTGTCTTTACTCTAGTGTGCATTTTAAAACCCTTTGTCAAAAATCAGGTGGCTGTTAATTTTTGAATTTAAATCTGGGCCCTCAATTCTATTCTGCTGATTAATGTGTCTGTTTTTATGCCAGTACCATACAGTTTTTATTACTATGGCTCAGTAGCATAGTTTGAGATCAGGGATGGTAATGCATCCAGCAGTTCTTTTATTGTTGAGGATTATTTTTGCTATCCTGTTTTTTTTGTATTTCCATATTGTGGTGATTTAAATAAGCATGTTGTCTTTAAATAAGACTCCATGTATTTGGGCATTTTGTTCCCAGTTGGAGGAACTGTTTTAGGAGGTTTTAGAAGGTATGTGTGGCCTTTCTGGGGGAAACACGCTACCAGGAGTAAGCTTTGAGAGTTCCTAAGCCTTGCCGGATTTCCAGTCATTCTCTGCTTCCTGTGCCTGCTTGAAGATGTGATCGCTTGGCTCTCTGTTCTGGCCACCTTTGCTGCCAGGCCTCCCCCACCATTATGGACTCTTACCGTGGTGCCTCAAGGTAAAATAAACTCTTCTTTTTATAAGTTCCCTTGATCATGGTGTTTTATCACAGCAACAGAAATGACTAATACATATATGGAATTTGAAATTCTTTTTTCAGTTTCTGTGAAGAATTGTGCTGGAATTTTAATGGGTATTGCATTGAATTTGCAGATAGCTTTTGATGGGATAGGCACTTTTACTATATTGATCCTATCGATCCATGAGCATGGGAGGCCTTTCCATCTTCTGGTATTTTCTACAATTTCTGTCTTTAATGCCTTAAAGTTTTTATTATACAAATCCACTATGTGCTTGGTCAAATTTGTTCCAAAATATTTTATGATTTTTGAGGCTATCATGAATGGGATTGTTTTCTTGATTTCTTTAAAGAAATATTATTAAATCAGCAGGTAAATGGATGGAACTAGAAATAATCATCCCAAGTGAGGTAACCCAGACCCAGAAAGACAAATGTCACATATTTTCTCTAATAACTGGATGCTAATTTTGAATTATTAAATAAGCATGCTTCAATTTGAAAGTTCAGAGAGGTCAGAAAATAAATAAATGGCCAAGGCTGGGGTGTACTTCATGGTATGGGAGATAGAATACAGTGATATAAGGGAGAAAAGGAGAAAAAATAGAGTAGGAAGGGTTAATTGGGATGAAAAATGGCAGGATAGGGCAGAGGAGGGAATGTGGTAAAGGATAAGTAACATTAAAGTCCTTTAGAGAAAGCCATATGGGAACTACTGTTAAAGAAGATTCTTGTTGCTGTTTTGTTTTGTTGTTTAAACTTTGAGATATTTTGTTGTGATGGCTCACATTGATTGTTAACAGGATCTGGAATCCCTCGAGAAATAAGTTACTGGGCATGTCGGCGAGGGATTAAGTAGACTGAGATAATTGAGATGGGAGACCCCACTACATGTGTTTGGCAGGGGATCTACACTGAATAAAAGTAGCAAAGTGAGCTGAGCACAAGCATTCATCTCTCTGCTTCATGACAGATGCAATGTGACCAACTGCTTCACAGTCCTCCCGACATGCCTTCCCCACCATGTTGGACTGTACCCTCAAACTGTAATTCAAAATAAACCCTTCCTTCTTAAATTTATTTTTGTCCGGTATTGTGTCACAGCAGTGAGTAAAATAATTTATGTAACCAGTTGATTTCAAGTCTTCATTTCATATTTAAATAATTTAATCTTTTTATTATTTTTCTCCTAATTAATTT
Source organism: Nannospalax galili (assembly GCF_000622305.1). Classification (NCBI taxonomy): domain Eukaryota; kingdom Metazoa; phylum Chordata; class Mammalia; order Rodentia; family Spalacidae; genus Nannospalax; species Nannospalax galili. The sequence goes on from NW_008357649.1 coordinate 1,260,644, forward strand.
TAGTTTAAAGGGATTTTTTTTTCTTTTTTCTTTTTTTTAAAAATTTTTTTGAGACAAGGCCTTCCTGGAGCTCCAGCTGGCCTAGAACTCTCTATGTAGATTCATTTGCCTCTGCTTTCCAAGTGCTTAGATTAAAGTAGTTTAACTCTTTAAAAATAGTTTTGAAATAGAAGATTGTATTATAAAGTTTTGTTTCTTTGAGCCTCTCACTCTGTAACCCTGGCTGACCTGGAACTTTCTGTGAAGACCAGGGTGGCTTTGAACTTCATCCCTCCTTTTGCCTGTTTCCTGAGTTCTGACATCACAGGCATGTGCTATTACAACCCGGTTCTAAAATTCTGCTGTTTATTTTCCAAGATAATCACAACTATACATTTTTGACTACAGACACAGTCCACATACCTGTGGAATAATTTGTGCGCTGCTTCTCTTGGGTAATATATCCTGTAAAGCAGTTATGTTGATATGTAGGATAATGATTTTTGAATCTTCACCTTTATTGGTTTTCTATAGCGTGCTTCTCTTAATTACCGCGACTACTGGAATTCCAACTTGAATTTTTGATTTTTTTCATGTGGGTCACAAATTTGGATTACAAATGGAGTTGATTTTCATTCTTATCAAAGGCTTTTATGCAGTTACGTGCATTGACTATCACTACATAGATTAAATTTTAGATAGTTGTTATGTAATCATCAGTGGATTATGCCAGCTGTACAGAAATTCCTGAAATAAATTTGCGTTTTGAACTTTAAGATGAGTAGGATGGGGGCTGGGGAGATGACCCAGTGGATGAAGTGTTTGCCCCACAAGTATGAGGACTTTAGCTTAGATGCCTAGAACCCAGGTAAAGCCAGATATGGCAACCCTGGTCTATAAGCCGAGTTTCCTGTGGCAAGATGGTAGGCAGAGAGAGCAGAATCCCCAGAATGTCCCGAGCCTATTAACCCAGTGTACACAGCAGAGAGCACCAGGGGTACCTGCCGTAGTGATGGTGGAAGGCAAGGACCAACTCCTGAGTTTGTCCTTTAATCACGTGTACTGTGGAGTGTGTGCACCTACATTGACACACGACACACAGAGATTTAAAAGAATAAAGTGGAAAGGAAAAGTCTTATTATGAAAATAAGTGTGGAGGTTCTTCAAAAAAATCCATCTGTACCCATCTTTGGTATATTCCCAAAGGACTCTGTATCCTAGTATGGAAATTCTTGCTCATACATATTCATTGCTACTCTACTCACAATAGCCAGGAATTGGAAAGAGCCTAAATGTCCACAGACTGATGAATGAATAATGAAAAATGTGATTCATATATGTAATGGAATATTATTCAGCTGTAAACAAAAATGAAATTATGAAATTTGCAGGTAAATGGCAGAAGCTGGAAACAATCATCCAGAGTGAGGTAACCCAGAAGGGATATTTCTCTTAATGTGAAGATCCCCATTTCCATGATTTTCCTATTGTGTTGGTTACTTTTCTGTTGCTGTGTTAAAGCACTATTATCAAGGCACCTTATAAACTTTAGAAGGAAGAGTTTATTTGGCTTATAGTTCCAGACAGACAAGAGTCCATCATGGCAGGGAGACAGGATGGCAGAAGGTGCTGGAGCAGAAAGCTGAATGCTCACATCTTCAAATAGGTACAGGAAGCAGAGAGAAACTGGTAATCAGCTAGGCTTAAGAACTCTCAAAGCCCATCTTCAATGATGTGCTTCCTCCAGCCTGACCATACCTCCTGAAGGTTTCATGACCCTCCCCAAACAGTGCAATGAACTGGGGATGTTTTCATTCAAACCACCAAACCTATCAGTGACCCAATGCCTTTATACTTTGTAACCAAATAATATTCCATTAATGTTTATATATATATTTAGCACATTTTATCATCTGTTGATAGGTACATAAGGTGACTCCATAATTTGCCTACTGAAAATAGAGGCATGATAAGCATGAATGCAAAAATCATGAGTGTATGCTGCCTCTGGTATCTCAAAGTACATACCCATGAATGGTATAGCTAGATCATATGAATGTTGTATTTCAAATGTTTTGAGATGCCTCCATACTGATTTCCATAGTAGCTGTACTAATTTACAATCCCACAAATGCTGTATAAGGATTTCTTTCCCCCAACATTCTCATTAATGTTTATTCTTTTTTTTTTTTTCTTGATTGTAGCCATTACAGCTGGGTTTATTTAGGTGGAAGTCCAAAGTTATTTTGATTTGGATTTCTCTAATGGCTAAAGATGCTTAACATCCCTTCTTGTGTTTATTGGTTATTACTCTTTTTTGTTTTCCTTTATAACTTCATCCCTTTCTTCTTTCCATCCTTTTGCTTATTCTTTTTCTTTATTCTTTCCTTTTTCTATTTTCTTTCTCTACTTCCATTCTCTCTCTACTTCTCTCTACTTTTTTCCTTCCTCCCTCTCTTTCTCTTTCTCTTCCCTTCTCTTCCCTTCCCTTCCATTCCCTTCCCTTTCTTTTCCCTTCTTTCCTTCTTGTTGAAAATTAGCCTCACTTTGTAGTCCAAACTAGCTTAGAGCTCAGTACATAGCCTTCAAACTCAAAAGTCCTCCTATCTTGGCATCTTAAGTGCTGAGATTACACGTGTGATCCGTTATACTTGAAGTGAACATTTCCATTTGAAACTTTTGTTAGAAAGACAGCTAATAAAGATTGTATCCGTTATATAGACGGCTTTCCACTTGTCTGTTATTTACTTTGCTGTGCAGAAGCTTTTGTATTTAATGCAGCTTGTCAGTTCTTGCTATTGTTTCTTGAGCTGTTGGAATCCTATTCAGCAAATGATTACCTATGACTAAGGTGTTTCTCTTATGTTTTCCTCTAGCATTTTGAGTCTAAGATCTTATATTAAGGTCTTTGATATGTTGTGCATAGGGTGAGAGATATAGATCTAGTTCCAGTCTTCTACACCATGTAAGAGGTTATTTTTAAAACCTAATTTATGTTTCTGTACTCTTTGTGAGGAGCCAGCTGTCTTTACTTGTATGAGTTTATTTCTGAGTCCTCTATCTCGTACAACTGGGCCCCATGTTTTTCTACCAGTACCATGTCTCTTTTTGTTACCAAGAATCTGTCATATAGTGTGAAATCAGGTTTTTCATTCCTCCAAGACTGCACTTTCCTCATGATTGCTCTGTATATTCAGTCTTGTGTGATTTCATGTGAATTTTTGGACTTTTTTTTTCTAGTTCTGTGAAAACTGTAATTGAATTTTGATGGGGGTTTTATTGACTCTAGATCACTTTCAATAATCTGAAATGTTTATGCTGTTGTTTATAATGTTTGTTCTGTTGATACCTGAACATGAGGGTCTTTTCCACCACCTAAAATGTTCTTTATTTTTTTTTCAGTGTTGCATAATTTTCATTTGTAGAGATCAATCACATACTTGTTTAATTTATTCCTAGGTGTTTTTAGAGGTTATTAAAAATAGATTTTTTTCTTAATTTCTTACTGAATGACTTTAATATTGATATGTAGAAAAGTTACTGAATTTTTTTTTTTGGTCTTTTTGAGACAGGGTCTCCCTGTAGCCCCAGCAGTCCTGGAACTCACCACATAGACCAGGCTGGCCTTGAGCTCACAGAGATCCACCTGCCTCTGCCTCCCTAGTGCTGGGATTAAAGGCATGTGCCACCATGCCTGGCTTGCTACTGATTTTTATAGGTTGATTTTGTACTCTGATACTTCTCTGAAATGGTTTACTAATTAAAAATATCTTCCTATTGACTTTTTAGGGGTCTTAGGTGCATCTGCACTAATAGTAGTTTGATTATTTTCTTTTCAATTTTTATTCATTTTTTTTCCTGCCTTGTTACTTTGGACATAATTTCTAAAAGCATGTTGAATGAGAGTGGTAAAAGTGGACGTCCTTGTTTCACTTATGGTTATAGAGAAAATGCTTTCAGCTTTTCCCCATTCAGTCTAGGTTGGTTACATATACTGACTTTATTTTGGTGAGTATGGTCTTTCTATTCGTAGTTTCTTCAGCGCTTTGTCATGGAATCATGGTAAGTTTTATTGAAGACTTTTTTTGTCTTCATTGAAATAATCATAAAATATTTTCTTGTTTCTGTTTAATATTTCTGAATATTTACACATGCTGACGCATCCTTGTGGTCTTGTAATGAAACCTTGAAATGTATCCTTGAAATGATCATGGTATATGATTTTTTTATTGTATTTTCAAATTTAACTTGTACTTTTTTAAGGATTCTCACATCCACATTCATCAAGGAAATGTTTCTTTCGTCCATGTCCTTTTTAAGTTTTGGTATCAGGATAATACTGGCATTGTAGATCGAATTTGGAAACATTCTTATCCTTTCTGTCCTATGGAACAGCCTGAGAAGTCTCACTTATCTTCTTTAATGGTCTGGTAGAATCAGCGGTGAATCTATGCAGGCATTGGCTTCTCCTTACTGGAAGCCTTTTTGTTGCTTATTATTCACCTGTTAAAGACTTTATACCCCCTTAGTTCAACTACAGCAATGCACTTGAATATAGAAACCCATCCATTTCTTTTAACTTTCTTATTTGTTGGAGTATAAATCTTAAACATATCCTGATTATCCTTTGAATTTTATACACATTTATTAGAATATCCACTTTGTGTCTCTAATGTCACTAATTTAATCTTGTGTCCCTTTCTTTTGGTTAGTTTTTGTTTCTTTGTCTTTGAGAAAAGGTCTCCCTGCTAGCTCAGCTTGTCTAGAGTTCACTATGTAGACCAGATTGTTCTCTATCTCACAGATTTCTGCCTGCCTCTACCTACTGAGTGCTGGGTTTAAAGGTGTGTTCCACCATGCTTGACTCTTTTGTTTGGTTTAATAAGTGGTTTGGTGATCTTGTTTATCTTTTTAGTGAACAAACTGTTTTATTGACCCTTCTATTGTTCTTATGGTCTCCAGTTCATTAATTTTAGCTTTAAATTAAAAATATTTGATTTTTATTTTATATGTATGAGTGTTTTGCCTACATATGTATAACTGCATGTGTGTGTGTGTGTGTGTGTGTGTGTGTGTGTGTGTGTTGTGCCTATGGAGACCAGAAAAGGCGTCGGGTCCCTTGGAAGTGAAGTTTAGGATGGTTGTTAGCTGCCATATACTGGGAACCAAACCTGGATCCTCTTCAAGGACTGCCAATACTCTTAACCTCTGAGTCATATCTCCTGTTAGGGTTCCAAATAGCAGCTCCCTCCCCTCCCCAACAGGGACCTACAGACTTTGGAGCCTGGAAAAGGGAACTAGCTGATAAGCATCTTGACCTTTGAGGTCAAGAAGAACAAACTCTGATGAGAAGCAGCCTGCCTTTCCTCTGACCTCCAAAGATAAGATAAGCAGAGTTCCTCTTAAGAGGAAAAAGAAAACACTTCCACACCCTAATCCTACCTGCTTCCCCCTCCCTGATTTCTCCCCCAAACATTCCCCCCTTCCACACCTTAAAGCCCCCATATGTAAAGTCCCAGCTCACAACCCGTGGGTGGACATCTTTCCCTTCACGGCCATCTTTCCTTCCCTTTCCTT
>NW_008357649.1:1266255-1281350 GCF_000622305.1 Nannospalax galili
ACATCTTGACATCTTTCCCTGACATCTTTCCCTTCCCTGAGGGAAAGGTGCCCCGTGTGAAATAAATCTGTATCCTGCTGAGAATTCCATCTGTGCCTCGGTGCCTTCCTCCATCCACCCGCTCACTCCCGCCCGCTCTCTACCTATCATCTCCAGCCCCTAAATTATTGAATGTGTCAATGCTGTTGTAATGGAATGCTTCTGCTAATTATATGGTTATTAAATAAATAACAAAAAAATGAAAAAAATAATTTCTTGGGGCAGGAGAGATGGCTCAGTAGTTAAGAATGCTTGTTATTTTTCCAGGGGTCCCACGTTTGAATCTCAGGCCCCACATGGTGGCTACCAACTATCCATAACTCCAGTTCCATGGGATCTGACACTATTTTCTGACCTCTGTGAGCACTGTACAACACTGGTGCACTTACACATATACAGGCAAAACACTCATACACATAAAATAAAAACAATAGGTAAGATATTTTAAAAAATCATTTCTTCTAACTTTGGATATGGTTTCTTCTTTTCTTTCCTTTTAAATGTTTTTCTTAGACTTTGAGGTATAGTGTTAAGACATCCCCTCAGATATGGTCTATTTTGGGGCAACTTTCATGAGCTTCTGAGAAAAATGTGTATTCCAAGCTATGGTACATCCTGTGGATATGTGTTAAGTGGATTTTACATAAGGTGCCACTCAGCTCCGAAGTTCCTTGATTTTTTTTACTATCTATTGATGTGTACTTAATTCACCCACTGTTACATACCTGGACCTGTCTAGACCTTCATTACCCTTCTCAATATCTAGTGTCTCTTTTTCCCTTCTAATTTTTGTCAGAGTCTGCTTTATCATATGTGAACATAGCTGCTCCTCCTGCCTGATATTGTATTCAATCCATTTGTCATAGGATTTTCCAGACAAGCACGCCAACTAGATGGTTCAGCACGAAAATTGGACCCTGCTTCTGCTGTGGGTTAAGATAATGATTGCTACAAAGCCATCTCCATACCCCAATAACTGATACAAGGCTATGTCCACATCAATGAGCTCTGACTGCAGAGTTGGGGACAAAAATTCTGTGGAAAACAGATCTTTAAGGCATTCTCACTGACTGAACTTGTGGATCACTGGGTTAAGTACCTCCTTGAACCTGAAGCATTTTGTCAGTGCACTCACAGGTGTGAGAAATGTACCTTCCAAATTTCTTTGAGCTGGTATGTGTGTGGAAAATGTGACTTGTCAAGGACTTGTACATTGGGAGTGGAGTCAAGGTCCCTGAGTGACTCTGACAGCCCCTTCCATACAATTCTCTATTCGCTGTACAAATCCAAACCCTGTGCTCTCACTCCTGAGAGGCTGGTCTGCTGTTTTAGAATGGAAACACTTTGAGCTTTCTTCTGCAATGCAGATTCTGCTACCCTTTGTTATGTAGAATTCCCACCTTGTCCCTGAACTTATGTCCAAGTCAAGATCTATTTCCTTGGCCCATGTTGATGCTCTTAAGGGGATCATCTGCTGATTGAATGAAGCAGAGAGGCCTTAGGACATGGAGATATCAAAACATGGGAGCATGGATTAAGTTAGCAGTGACATCAGATGGCAAGGCTCTACTTAAGATGGCTCAGATGGTACAGATTCCAGATCTCATGTCTTAGATTTTATTTTATTTTTTTAAAGGTACATTGCAAAGTTTGCAACTAGTCATCTTTTCTTCTTCTTATTATTATTTTTATTTTATGTGTATACATGTATTGCCTGCATGTAGGTAAGTACACCCATGTTGTGCAATGCCCACAAAGATCAGAAGAGGCTGTCAGATCCCTTGGGACTGGAGTTAGGGACAGCTGTTAGCTGCCATGTGGGTGCTGGGATTCGAACCCGGGTCTTCTGCAAGAACAACCAGTGTTCTTAACTTCTGAGCCATCTCTCCAGCCCCTTAGATTTTATTTTTACAAGGTGCTAGATTCTATGCCTATAGAGCTTGAGGTAACTTACCTCTTTTGCTTATAGCAGTGCTAGGGGAGGGGATGGACCTTCTGTTTACCTACTATACTGCCCACATTGGTTATTAGGGTTCTTCGTTTCTCTTGTAATTCCAAAGTCAACATTTCCGGGTTTCACCTGGTTGCTGATGATGCAGTACTCCAGGCCCTTCCTACTCTCTGGCACCCGTCACTCCCTGCAGACAGGTACTTGTTTTGTTTCAGTGTCTTCCAGACAAAGAACAATGCTGTTATGTTCCTACTACACCATCTTATCTAAACTCATACTTCTTAGTAAAACAATTACAAACAATCTGGGTGCCAAATTCTTAAAACAGAGCTAGAGCTTAGGTTCACATAGAAAATGATGAAATTGGAAGAAATCACTTTGCTGTTAAAAGGGCAAGCTTTCAACGTTGCTGTTGTCTGCCATTTCTTTACAAATGTGAAACTTGGCAAGGCCTTCTCCTGTAAGCATACTGACTGCACTGAGAGCCATTACTTAATATAGCAGAGTGCTCCTTTCTCTGATTCCGTAACCCACAAACTTCCTCCTGGCTTGAGCTCCCTACAGGAGCTTTTCCTACAAAACGGAAATTATCTTCTCATGTCAATCTGTGCATTCATAATTAATGCCAGATTTATTTCTCACTGTGAATGAATACACTGACATTCTGCTTAACATTGGAAACTTTGAAGAAGGGAAAATCTATTCTTAATAGACTGATGTAAAAAATCCACTTCTAGAGACAAAAAAACCACGTCTCTTAAAAATTCATACACTAATTCTGATATTCCCAATTTGATGGGATTTAGAGGCTGGATTTTGGAATGCAAACATGTCAGGAGGGGAACTCCTATCAGTGGGATTACTGCTCTTACAAATGAGGCCCTGAGCATGTGAAGATACTGAAAGGAAGGTCATCTACATGAAAAATATTTCTTCATTGGACACCATATCTATTGGCACCTTGATATTGGATTTCCCAGCCTTCAGAACTGTGGAAAACAAATTTATATATTTAGAAGAGACTCAATCTATGGTATTCAATTACAACAGAATAGTCTCGGTCTGAGAAAGTGCTAAGACCTCACCTTTGTGCATCCATGAGGCTGAGGATAAGACCCACCAAGATAAATACTGCTCTAGTGGGACCTTGTCTGAGCTGGTGCTCACCTTCCCTGTTGGTGAATTGCCATAAAATTTGATATCATGGCACTTCTAAAATCATAGGAAGATAAGAAGATACATATGTGAAAGAATCAGGATGAAGAATAAAGATAAACTAAAACCACATGTAAGATTATTGAGCTAATACACGCTAAAGAATTAGATACATTTCTAGTGACAGAGTAAATTTAATTCTGGGCTGTAGAAGGAACATCAAATTAGAGAAATATGTGCTCAAGGATTCATAACAGTCCTTTTGGTATCCGTTTGAAATGCCTCAAAGAATACAAAACAGTCTTTAGAAAAATAGAAGATCATAATTCTGAGTAAGCCATATATATCTCTTTTTAAAAAATAAATATTTTTATTTTCTTTGAGAATTTCATATAAAGTATTTTGATCATATCAGCCCAACTTTTCCCCTTAACTCCTTCCAGATCCATTCCCATCTCCCTACTTCCCCAACATCATGTGCTTTTTATTTAAAATTAATAATCCATTGATTCCTGCTTGTGGTCTCCATATAGTTCTGGGTGTGGGGCCATCCAAGGGAATGTGGTAGGCCCACCAAGAGCCATACCCTTTAAGAAAATGGACTCTCACTCCCCAAGAAGCTGTCAACAATCCATATCTCTTCTCTGAAAGGACTGGAGGCTCATGTACCCTTTCCACTCTATGCTAGAATGCTGACTGGCTTAATCTTGTGCAGGCAACCATAACTTTTGTAAATTCATAAGTGCTGCAGTCTTGTCAGGTCCAAAAGAGAAGGCTTTGCTCTGGTACTTCCTGACCTCTGGCTCTTACAGTCTTTCCCCTAGCTCTCCTGAGGCGGGCTCTGAGCCTTAGGGGAGGGGTGTGGTATAGATGTTCCACCTGTCTGAGCACTCTACTGTCATTTGTACTCTGCGCTTTGAGCAGTTCTGAGTTTCTACATTGACTATCATCCACTGCACAAAGAAATCCCTCTGACAGCTGCATTATTCTACAGCCAGAACTATCCCAGAGACCCCCCAAAACAATATGTTCTTTTGCCATTGCTCTGGGTTTCCCATTAGAATTTGATTGTAACAACCTATTGCTGAATTCCATATTGGTCACAGTATATGAGGAAATCAAGCTAGTACTGACCAGAAAAGTTCCTTCCTGCTGGCTATTGCTAACAGTACTAGAAGTTGCTATGTAGGATACTAGGGGATGGAGGGAATCATCAACACCTTACCCAGCTGTGACCACTGTGAACTTCAGTAATCACCAGTATGGCAAGATGTGCCCATGGTACAATAGTGGCACAAATATTATGGGGTAAACAACGGCTCCTGGTTGAATTTCAGGACCAATCTACAGGAGGAAGCACATGTCTTTTATTGCAAAGCTGGCCAAGAATCCATGGTTGGGGAGGTCAAAGGCCCTGGAGTTGAACCTACTACTAGTCTGCTGAATGGGCATAATATCAAACTGCCATCTAAATCCATACATATTTATTTCTTTTTTGTTTGAAATTTTTATTGAACTTTTGAGAATTTCATTCATCTTGATCATATTTGAACCCCTCCCCTATCTACAACCCCCCATATCCCTCCACTGAACTTCATGCATTCTGCCATATATGTTAAGGCTTTGATAAGCCATGTTTGTGTCTCCAGATGTCCCTCAGTGTGAACTCATCCACTGGAGCCCAATCAACCTATTTAGAATCACTCCCTTAAAGAAAACCAACTCTCCTTCTACCAGTAGTCATTAGTTGCCAATAGTACCTCTGTAAAGCTTGGGGCCTCTCATCCATTTATCCGCGTCTATGCTGGGTTTTTGTCTAGTTTGACCTTGCATGTGTCTTGTGCATGCTGTCCCCATTGCTATAAGTCCATATGAGAAATTTCTCATCTACCTGGAAAACTATATTCCCTTGTGGCCATCTACCATCCCTGCTTTTATAATCTTTCTGTCCCATCTTACTCAGTAGTCCCTGAGCTGTGGGTAGATGAGGTTTAATATGAGTCCTACCCAGGAACAAGCACTCTGCAGTCTCTTGTTCTCTGCACTTTGACCAGTTGTGGCTTTCTGGTTTAATCAGCATCTGTTTCATGAGGAAGCTTTGTTGGTGAGAGATGAGAGATGCCTTAAATATTCTTTCTTCCTCATGTGCCACTATGTTCTCTGAGAATTAAGTGTAGAGGTTGCATTGTAGATGTATCACTGGGATGTATATCTCAAAAACACTCATTCTCTGCATTTGACCAATTCTAGAACTTAGTAGTATTCTTCACATATTGCAAAAAGAAGCTTTATTGATGAGTGATGAGAAGTTACACGACTATAAATATAAGGATACATATTTAGAGTACAGTAAGAGATTTCATTTGTCTAGGGATGTGACAAGAGTAGGCTTTTCTCTAGAATATATGAGTTCTCCAGTCATGTGTATTTTGCTAAGTTTACAGCACTACACATGAGTCCCCTCCCAGTGAGTGGGCCTTAGGTCCAATTAGACAGCTGTTGATTACAGCACCCCCCCCCAAATAAAAGTACCATCACTACACCAATAGGTAGTGTATCGGGCTAGTCATTGTTGTATTCATTAAGCTTTATAGCTGGGTAGGACCATTGATTGATTTTCTACCTTGGCAGCTTACATACCATGAGAGCTAGTCCTCAGGGAAGAGGCTTCTGGGTCAGTTCCAGCTTGATTGCTCCAAGTCCTGTTTCTGAAGTATGTCCTGTCTTCAGCAATAGGATCTTACCTTCAAGTCCTGGGAGATAATCAAGGACTATGGCAATAGCCTGTGTTATTTTGGGAGTCTCTTGGGTTGTCCTAACCAACAACTAGAAGGGAAGTTTCTCTTGCCTGTCACTGTCACTGTGTTTTTTTGATATATAGCCTTCACTTATACATATGCATTCATATATATGTATATACATATATATGTAAATAACGTTTTTGTCAGTAGGCTTTTCGAACAAATACATTTCCCTCTTGTTTTTCACACCACCTAAGTGTAATTAATTTTTGCTCCTATATAACCATTTCTCTCCCTCCTCTGTTAAAGTACCCCATTTTCCACATTTCCCCTCTGATGAAACCTGTCTCCTACTAGTCCCCCTCTCAAGTCCATATATATCTCTATTATTCAGAAGTAATCACTATTAATATTTTATTGTGATTCACTCTTAGAAAATACTGTTTTCAAAGTTCCATTTGTATACTTATGGTAAAAATAGAGCGTTATTGCTTATAATCTTTTCACTTTTCAGTATTTTTAATTAATTTATTTATCAATTTACTTATTTTTAGTTTATGTGTATGAGTGTGTTGTCTGCTGGTGTGAAGGTGTACCATGTGTATACAATGCCCGTGGAGGCCAGAATAAGGTATTGGATCCCCTGGAAGTGGATTTATGGACAGCTGTTAGTCTTCATATGGGTGCTACGAACAGAACCTAGGTCCTCTGCAAGAACAGCCAGTGCTCTTAACTGCTGAGCTATCTTTCCAGCCCACTTACCTATATTTTTGACTATTTTCATAGTACATTAAAATTAACTGGCTTAAGTTATGAATGATGAGTCATGATTTATTTAGTATTATAATTCTGTATGACTCCATTTAAATATTTTTCTGTTGTAGCAAATGATGCAGCGAACATCCCTGTATATGGAAATATTTGTTCAATCTTTTTTCTTAGATAAAGTTATAAAAAGTATGGTATGATTTGGAGAGAGTTTCATTTTTAACAAGAATCTTCAAGAATGAAATAGAAGGGTGGAGAGATGGCACAATGTTTAAGAGCAGTGGCTGTTCTTGCAGAGGAACTGGGTTTGGTTCCTAGCACCCACAAATTTCTGTAACTCCAGTTCCACAGGATCCAATGCCTTCTTATGGTCTCTATAGGTACTGCATGCATGGGAGCACTTGCATACATATAGGCAAAACACTCATACACATAAAATAAAAATAAATAAGTAAAATATATATAAGGAGGAGATAGATCTTGTCAAATAAAGAATCACAGTTCATCAGCAGTATGTTCTGAAACCTAAATTGTATGTGATGGTAGGGTCTTTGGTATCTAAAGAACATTTAAAGTTTCAAAAGGCCCACCTTCTCAGCTTCTTTTAGCAAATACCATTTGGATATATTACATCCTATTAGTGTGAGTATATGAATTGATAGTTTTTCTCAGGGAGTTATGACCCACAGCCTGGTCAAAAAATACACCATGAACTCAGGGTTGGAGAGCTCATTGGCCCCAGGGGTGAACCTATTACTATTATTTTTTGCTCAATAGACAAAGAGTAACAAACTGCTCTCTAAATTCATATCTCTATACCCATAGATTAGTTCAGTTCTCAATCTTCATCAAGGAAGTTTCTTTGTGCAGTGGATGGTGGTTAACAAAAAACTAAGAACTGTTTAAAGTGCAGAGAATAAGCGTCTGCACATATGTCTGCACACTTACATGCTCAACTATGAAATGCACACCTATATCGTAAGCTATTCCTCCAAAGTTCTTGGATCATTGTGGAAGAGATGGTGGAAAGATTATAAAAGCCATAGGTCAGGGAGCAAATGACAGAAACAGTGTCTTCTGGACATTACAGCACTGTGTACTCATGAGTTCACAGCAGCTATGATTGCCTGCACGAGACCTACAGTAGATCAAGCCAGTCAACATTCTAGCATGGAGTAGGAAGGGATTCATGAGCCCTCATCACTAAGAAATTATGGACAGTTGATGGCTTCTATTAGAGAGTCAGTTTATTTAAGAATGTGGTTCCTGGTGTCAGTTTATTTAAGAATGTGGTTCTGCCATACAGTATCTTCTGCTACTATGAAAACCAGTTTTCTGAGAGGAGGCTTTCAGGTTGGTTCTTGTTTGATTGTTCTAAGTCCTGTGTCTGAAGTATGTCCTGCCTTCAGCAATAGGGTTTAATCTTTAAGTTATGGGAGGCAATCAAGGGCTATGGCAATACCCTACACTATTTTGGGAGTCCCTTGCCCTAACCAACAACTCACAGTGAGGTTTCCCATGCTTTGTACTGTGGTTTGGGACATATAGCCACCAGCTATACACATACACTGACATTTATACTATATGTCTATTTCTCAGTAGACTTGTTGAATACATTTCCTTTCAGTTTTTCACATCAAAGTATTGCTCATCTCTCTTTCCTCTAGCTGCCCCTGTATATTTGTTCCTGTTCCCGCTCCAGTCAAAGTACTCCTCATTTTTCCAGTTTCCCCCCAGATAAATACCGTTTCCTACAGTCCCTCTCTCTTGAGCTCATTCTCCTTTCCCCACTTGGTTGCTTTCCCTTTTCTTGGCTCCTGTGGTATGTTAACATATATACCCACATCTAAGGATTTGCACATAGGATCCACAAATGAGAGAGAACATGTATCACTTTTATTCTGATCTGGGTTACTTCACTTAGTCTAACAATTTCTAGTTCTGTCAATTTACCAGCAAATTTCATGATTTCATTTTTCTTATTGTTGAACAGAACTCCATAGTATAAATGTACCACATTTTCATTATCCAGTAATTGGTTGATGGATATTTAGGTTGTTTCCTTTTCTTAGCTATTTTGAAAAGAGCAGCAGAAAACACAGTTAAGCACTTATCTGTGTAGTAGGATATTGAGTGCATGGGTATATGTAAAGTAGTAGTATAGCTGGATCATATGTTAGATCTATTTTGTTTGGTCTTGTAAAATGTATTTTATCGTTTTTATTTTTTATGTGTATGAATGTATTGCCTGCATGAATGTAAGTGCTTGTATTGTGCAATGCCTGCAGAAGTCAGAAGAAGGCAACAGATTTCCTGAAACTGGAGTTAAAAATAGTTGTTAGTGGCCATGTGGGTATTCAAATTGATCCTGGGTCCTCTCCAAGAGGATCCAGTGCTCTTAACTGCTGAGCCATCATTCCAGCCCCTATTTTCAGTTTTCTGAGAATTCTCTACACTGATTTATACAGTGGCTGCACCAGTTTGCAATCCCACCAGAAGAAAATGAGGGTTTCTTTACCCCATATCCTCGACAGCCCTTGTTATTTGTTTCCTTGATCTTAGCCATTCTGACAGGTAACATGAAATATTGAAGCAGTTATAATTTGCATTTCCGTAGTTGTTGAGGATGTTGAACACTTTTAAAGGTATTTCATGGCCACCTTTATGCTTTTGAGAGCCCTCTCTAGATTTGTAGCCCAGTTTTTAAGTGAGTCATATGTTTTCTTGATTCTTTAGTTTTTTTTTTCATTTTTTTTGTATACCCTGGAAATCAATCCTAGATCAGATTTATAGCTAGCAAAAATTCTTTCCCTCTCTGGACCTCAGCTTCACTGAATTGGATGTTTCCTTTGCTCTACAGAAACCTTTTTGTTTAATGAGGTCCCATTTTTCCAATTTTGACCTCTATTTCTGTGAATGAAGTTAAATTTAAAAAGTTCTTTAGTGTACGTATATTGCATGGTACTGTGTATATTTTCTTCTAACAGATTCAGTGTTTCAGGTTTCACATTGAGGTTTTTGATGCATTTATTTTTGTGCAGGGTAAATTCATTCTTCTGCATCTGGAGATCCAGTTTTCTCAGCACCATTTATTGAAGATGATCACCCTCCTCCATTATATATTCTTGGCATATTTGTAAAATATCAGGTGGCTGTAATTCTGTGCACTCACATTTAGGCCTTCTATTTTATTCCACTGAAATACATGTATGTTTTTGTGACAACACCATGCTGTTTTTATGAAGACGGCTCTGTAGTATAGTTTGGAATATAGTATGCTATTCCCTCCAGCATTGCTCTTTTTGCTCAGGATTGCTTTAGCTATCTGGAGTGCTTTGTGGTTCCATATGAATTTTGGGGTGTTTTTTCTATTGGTGTGAAGAATGTCATGAGGGTTTCGATTGGGATTGTATTGAATCTGTAAATTACTTTTGGTAACATGGTCATTTTCAAATATTAGTTCTATCAATCCATGAGCTTGAGAAGGCTTTCCATCTTCTAACATCTTCAATTTCTTTCTTCAAATATTTCAAGTTTCATTGTAGAAATTTTTAATGTCTTTGGTTAGGTGTACTTCTAGATAATTTTTTGAAGCTTTGTGAATGGGAATGTTTCTATGATCTCTTTCTCTGACTGCTTGTTATTGGTATATAAAAAGATAGTGATTTTTGTAAGCTGATTTTGTGTTATGCAACTTTGCTGAAAGTGCTGAGCATTTTTAGAAGTTTTCTGATGAAAATTTTAGGATCTTTTATATCATCTGCAAATAGGGACAATTTAACTTCTCTTTTCCAGTTAGTATCCCTTTAATTTCCTTTTCCTGTCTTATTGCTCTAGCAAGGCTTTCAAGAACCATACTGCAAAGGAGTAGGGGTAGTAGACAACCTTGTCTTGATGTTGACTGTGGGTTTTTAATATATAGCCTTAATTATGCTGAGATATGTTCTGTCCAGTCCAATTTTCTCTAAAATTTTTATGATGAACATGTGCTGGAATCTTTCAAAGGCCTTTTCTGCATCTATTGAGATGATCATGTGATATTTTTTGTCCTTAAGTCCATTCATATGGTTTATTACATTTATTGACTTATATGTACTGAATCATCCCTGTATCTCAGCAACAAAATAACTTAATCATGGTGGATGATATTTTTGATACGTGTTTGCATGTGGTTTAAAAGTATTTTATTTAATTTTTATAGATTTTATTGAATTTTTGCAATTTTCATACAATATATTTTGATGGTATTTAGATCCCCTCCCCGATCTGCACCTCCCCCCCTCAGTATGGAGAACTCCTAAAAAACTAAAAATGAATCTACCTGTGATCTGATTATACCACTCCTTGGCAGATACCCAGTGGACTCAACCCACTACAGAGATACTTGCACAGCCATTTTTCTTGCTGCTTTTTTCACAATGATAATAAGAATAAATGGAAACAACCTAAAGATCCCTCAACTGCTGAATGGGCAATGAAAATGCAGTACATTTACACCGTGGAGTTCTACTCAGTGTTAAAAAAGGAAGTAATGAAATTTGCAGGTAAATGTGTGGAACCAGAAACTGCTATGCTGAGTGAAGCAAACGGACTCAAGTGACATATCTTCTCACTCACTTGTGGATGTCAGTGCCAAGTCCCTTGAATTGAGTACATATCCTGATACAACCACAAGAGCCAGAAAAATGGAAGGAAACCAGGGAGGTAAAGGGAAGAAGAAGATCCAGAGTGGGGACTAGTAGGAGACAGGTGTTATTAAGGGGAAATGGGGAAAGGGGTTACTTTAACTTGGGAGGGAGTAGGGAGAGATATATGGGGGAAGTAAAAGGAGAGATAATACTTAGGTGATATGAGAAAACAGAGAAAACATATTATTTCAAAGTCCTACTGAAAAATAAACATACAATAAATTTGAGTGTATGCATGTGCACAGGCACAGCTATACAACAACAACAACAACAACAACAACAACAAAACCCAAAACAAAATCCACACAGTTCCAGGAAGGAGAAACCTCCCTTTGAACTTGGCCAGAGTAGTCCAAGAGGTCACCAAAATAACACAGGCTATTGCCACAGCCCTTGATTACTTCCCAGAACTTGAAGGCAAGGCCTTATTGATGAAGATAGGCCACTCTTTGAGCACAGGACTTGGAACAATGGAGGTGGAACTGGCCTGGAAGCCTTATCCTTGAGACTAGCTCTCATGGTATCAGAGAATACTGTTTAAGTTGCCAATAGAGAAAAACCAATCAATGGTCCCACCCAGCTGTAAAGTAATAAACAACGATGACCCAGCAAACTACTACTATTGGTGCAGTAGTGGCCATTTTCTTGAGGGTAATTAATACCTGTCTAACTGGAATTAAGGCCCACTCAATGAGAGGGAACACGTGTGATATTGTAAACATAGGCAAATACAAATGGCCAGAGAGATAATAGACCATAGAGAAAACCCCATTTTTGCTACATACTTAGATCAACATAATTTCTCCCTTATTTTGTATATGTATCCTGTTATAGAAAAGTGTACATTTAATACTTCATCAAAGAAACTTCTGATTTTTTTTTTATTTTGATACAGGTTCTCCCCGTATTTCCAGTTGAACTAGAAGTCACTTGGAGACCAGGCTGGCATTCATCTTACAGAAATACACCTGCTTCTGCCTCCTGAGTGCTGAGGTTAAAGGCATGCACCACCATGCCTGGTTCAAAGAAGCTTCTTTCTGCAATATATGGAAAGTATTACAGAGTTCCAGAAGTGGTCAAATGCAGAGAATAAATGTCTGTGAGATGTTTAACCTTAAGTGACCCATCTTCAATGCAACCTCTACACATAGGATGAATGCATCCATTAACTCTCACCAGAATAGTTTCCTTATGCAGCAGATGGTGATTAACACAGAGACCCACAATTGGCGAATGTGCAGAGAACAAGAAGCTCCAGTGTGCTTCTCCCTGAGTAAGACAGCTATTTCAATCCTCTACCTCCCAAGGCTCAATAATCATTGTGGAAGAGGAGGCTAAAGTACTGTCAGAGCCAGAGAGGGTATTTGACCACAAGGAAATAGAGTATTTCAGACAGCTGGTCAGTTACTCATATGAACTCACAGCCATGGTGACAGCATGTACAAGTGTTTCATTGAGTTTTGCGTGTATATTCATTAAGGATTTTGGTCTACAGTGTTTTTATTTTGTTGTGACTTTACCTGGTTTTTGTACTAGAGTAATACTGGGTTCACAGAAAGAGTTTGTGAGCTCTACCTCTGTTTCTATCTTTTTGGATAATTTAAACAGCATTGATTGCAGTTTTTCTTTGGAGGTCTTGTAAAAATCTGCTGTGCATCCATCTGGACCTGGGCTATTTTTGTTTGGGAGGATTTTTATTATTGTTTCAATCTTATTTGTTATGGGTATATTTAAGTTGCTGATCTTTTCTTGACTTAACTTTGGTGGTTTGATTGAATTTAGAAATTCCTCTATTTCTTTCATATTTTCTAATTTAATAGATTATAGGTTTTTAAAGCAATCCTGTATAACATTTGGATTCTTTTGTTATCCACTTTAATGTTTCTGTTTCCATCTCTGCTTTTGTTGATTTGGGTTTGCTCTTTTTTCTTTGGGTTAGTTGAGCTCTGGTTCTATCTTGTTTATCTTTTCAAAGAGCCAGTTCTTAGCTTCATTATTTTTTTGTATTATTTTCTTAGTTTCTAGTCTATTGACTTCTTCTCTGGTTTTTACTATTTCCTCTCATCTACTGGGTTTGGGGATTTATTCTGAAGATTCTTAAGTTATATCATTAAGTCATTTATTTGTACTCTTTCTGATGTTTTTACTATAGGCACTTAAAACTATAAACTTACCTTTTAGAACTGCTTTTAATCTGTCACAGAGGTTTTGGTGTGTTGTGTTTTCATTTTCATTTGGTTCCAAGAATCATTTTATGTCTTTCATGATTTCTTTTTTTGATCCACTCATCATTCATTGTTGTGTTGTTTAATGAGTCCATATAGTTACTAGAGCTTCTTTTGCTGTTAATTTTATTAAGGTTATTGCATTTTGGCCCAATAGAATACATGGAATCATTTAAATCTTTTGTATTTGTTGAGGTTTGTTTTGTGCCCCAGTATATGGTCCACTGTAGAGAAACTTCCACAGGCTGCTGAGCAAATGTGTATTCTTTGGTGTTTGGGTGGACTATTCTGTAGATGTCGGTTAGGTCCATTTAATTCATATGCTTCTCTATTTATTCTTTGTCCAGATGGCCATCTTTTGGAGGAAGTCATCTACTATTAGGGAGCTGGGGTTAATCTGTGTCTTGAAGTCCAATAGTACTCTTTTTATGAACTTGGATGCACCAGAGTTTGTCACATATATATTCACGATTTGTAATGTCTTCCTGATTGTTCTTTTGAGCAGAATTAAGTGACCTTTTTAATCTTTTCTTATTAATCTTATTTATTTTTATGTGTATCAGTGTTTTGTCTACATGTATGTAAGTGCAGCTGTGTTCTACAGTGATTGTGGAGGCCAGAAGAGAGCACCAGATCCCTTGGCTATGAAGTTATAGACAGTTCTTAGCCACCATGTGGGTATAGGGACTGAACCTGGTCCTCTACAAGAGCCATCAGAGTTCCTAATCACCTCGCCATCTTGCCAGCTTCATGATTAATTTGATATGAATTCTGTTTTCTCTGAAACTAGGATAGCTAGGCTTGCTTATGTGTGCCATTTACTTGGAATAAGTTTTTCAATTCTTTCACTTTAAAGAAGTTCCTGTCCTTGAATGTAAAGTTAGTTTCTGTTGACAACAACAATAAAAAATGGATATTTTTCTTATACTTTCAACTAGTATGACTTTTGATTGGAGAATTGAGTTCAACAGTGTTTAACGTTATTATTGAAAGGTATGTATTTGCTACTATCAATTTATTTTTTGTTTGTGTCCTTAGTCCTATTTTGTTATTCCATAATTATTACTGCATTCGTTTACTTTCCATAACTGTAGAATATGGTTATTCCTTCTGTCTTTTTTTTCCTATTGCTTCAAGTAGTCTCTGTAGGGCTGGTATGGTTGATATGAATTATTTTAACATATTTATATCACAGAAGATTTTTCATTCTCTTTAATTTACATTAGACAGTTTTACTGAGTATAGAAGTCTTAGTTGGCATCTGTGGTCATTTAGAACTGGTAATACATTGCTCCAGGTTCTTCTGACTTTTAATGTTTGCATTGAAAAGTCAGCTGTTATTCTGATGGGTTTTCCTTTATATATAATATGTTTTCTCTTACAGCTTTCAGTACCCACCCTTTCTTTGTTCTGTATATTTAGTGTTTTTACTATGATATTCTGTGGGGGAATTTCTTTTCTGGACCTGTTGATTTGGTGTTCTGTGTTGTGTGCTTCTTGTATTTGTATGGGTATGTCCTTCCTTAAT
>NW_008357649.1:1281659-1282312 GCF_000622305.1 Nannospalax galili
TTTTGAGTTTCTTAAGTTGTGTGTTCTTTAAAGTCCCTGAATTCTTTGACCATGTTTATTGATTGTTCCTTTAAGTTCTGTGTCCTGGGGTTTCTCTGAATAGTTCTCATTGTAGAACAGTTCTACAGGACTTAGAGGATTTGATGGGAACATATTATCTTTGTTTTTATGTTATTTGTGTTTTGGGGTGCGACCTGGACATATGGGCTTCTTTTTGCTGTTGTCTGTCTGATACAAAATTCTCGCCTGCCTTGGTCGAGTAGAAGTTTCATTCTGCTTTCATTGTTGTTAGAGTTTTATTGATTTCAGATCAGGTATGAATAAACAGTTTGTTTGTGCTTCTAGTTGCCACTTTTGAATTTTTTCTTTGAGGGAATGGGTGATTCAAGTCTGTTCCAGTGTGCCAAGTGGGCATTCGCAACTAGAACTGTGAGTATGGAGACTTTGAAGGAGAGGGTGGGTTCTAGGTAGCTCACCAGGGTTGTCCAGGGCACACCAGCAGGACGTCCCCTCCTCATCCTCCAGACTAGATCACAATGGTGTGCTGTGTGAGCAGCACTTTCCATACTAGTCCCAGGAGGGAGGATGCTGGGTGTCTTCTTCTGTTGTTGTTTGTTTGCTATACTTTTGTTTTAGGCAAGTATTTTAATATC
>NW_008357649.1:1282607-1299694 GCF_000622305.1 Nannospalax galili
TTTTGCTCTGTGTACTCTTAGTTCTAGACTCATACTGTAATCCAAAAATATTGGTTGATTGTTCATAGCTCTTGAAAGTTTGGGGTGGGAAGAGAGTGTATAAATGATGTGGAAAACATGGTTTTTCCATTGAGAAAATGAAGTTCTCCATCCAACAACCGAAGAATCAAACCACCTACAATTATTTTGAAATTTATGCTTTATAGATCATAATGTTTAATTATTTATCAGACTTTATTTTTTAAAGGCATCCATCATTTTTTTCCTTCAGGGAGGGAAGTCTATATTATCTTTCTTCTCTGTGTGCTCATTTAGTATTTGTACTTGTCAAATAGTGTGGTCATGGCTCAGATGCTCCTGTGAAATTGAAAAGAGAATGGCATTGCTCCATTGTGCTTTTGAAAAACTGCTTCACTTTTTCTAGTAGGTAGACACAGCTCTAAAACTGGATATATGTTTCCATTCTAATTTCTTTCATGCTGATGTTACATAAAGCATGTCCTGAGAACCAAGAAGAAACAAGAACTGTTTCTTAAACAAGAAAGAACACAGCAAGATAAAGACATCAAAGCCATTGCCACTACATTTTACCCCGAAAGAAACAAGAAATTACTGGGAAGGATCAGAGCTTAAGGGAAAGGGGTTACTGTTACAAATCCTACTGAGACATTTGGTTGAGAGCAGGAAATTTTCCGGGGGAGGAGAATATTTACCTAAGAGTCCACAGATCTGTGAAATTTTCTAGTTAATGCACACAAAAGGCAAGGACTTTGATACACCTACTGAGAACCTAATGTTTCGAGTTTCTGTAGGAAAGTGCATCTAAAAATGCATAAAGTGAAAAGTGCCTAATCTTGGGTTTTGAAAACTTTGAAAGACATTTTCAAGATTTCTCAAAGTATAGCTTCAAGTTCACTGTGAACTCCCTGAAAGTTGGTTTCATTAAAAACCAGTATCAGTATCAAGCTGATGCATAGACTGCTTCCCATCTTGCCAAGCAGTAGAGAAGAATGTTTCCTGTGTAATTTGTCAGTGGTTCAATATGTACTTTAAAGCACCCATGTCTCTAAATCATTGCTAGGGAATGGGGAGAATTCAAAGGATTTTGTAATTATTCTGCCATTAGGGAAAAAAGTCATAAAAATAGCAGCTGCTGACATCTTTTAGAATTCTTATCATAAAATCAATTTCAACATCAATGACTTATAATGAGATTGAAGAAGTAATATAGTGTTATCTTCAAAGGATATTTTATTCTACCAGCATCTCTGAATTTTCCTTGTCCAGTTCAATGTGTAAAAATTCCCCACATTCATTTTATCTTCCCAGTCCTTTTTATCCTCATTAAACAACACTTCACTTTTGTTGTTGGCTCTAGTTGGATTTTGAATGTTCATCCCACATCTGTGTGTTTAAGTTTTGGTCATCAGCTAGTGACACTATGGAGAGGTGGTGTGGTGAAACTTTAAGTGATGGGAGCTATAAGGTGATCTTGTAATGACGGGGGACATGTCCACTGAAGAGGACTGTGGGACTCTGGTCCCTCTTCACTTACCTCTGCTTCCCAGTCATGAACGAATGGCTTCATTTCACCATGAATTCCCATCAGGAGGTAATACCATAGACCCAAAGCAACAGGAACAGCCAATCATGGACTAAAACTCTGAAACTATGAGCCTAAATAATCCTTGTCTTTTTATACTCTGATTACTTCTTGTGTTTGTAACAGAGAGAGAAAGTTGACTAGCATCCTATTGTTTGCTTTTTTATCTTTACCTTCCCTTACTGGAGTATGTGCTACAAAAACTCAGATGTAATGGAAGGACTTTGCCACTTCGTTCTTCTGTCTGAAGCTGCTATAAAATCCCCTCATACAAAGATGCTTGAACTTTTAAAATGATGTTTATTTATTTGTGCGTTTGTGTGTGCATGCTTGGGCAGATACATATGCATATGTGTGGGTATGTGCATGCCACCAAGCACATGTGGACACCAGAGAACAACTTGTATGAGTCAGCTCTCTTTCACCATGTGGGTCCCAGGGATCGAACTCAGTTCATCAGGATTGTTAGCAAATGCCTTTTCCCCTCAAGCCATCTTGTCAGTCCTTGAAATGTTTTAATGACTGAATTTATTTATATGGACGACAAATCCTGTGATTGGCTTACTAAATTGAAACACACCTTTTTAAGCATATGAAGGTTTTGATTTTAGAAGTCTAGTAGTTACATATAATAATAAATAAATTCAGAAAGATCTACCTGAACTCATGCTCTGTACCTTATTATGAACCTTAGTAGTTAACACCTAATGACTATAAAAATCAGAATACATTTTGAGTTTTAAAATCACGCACTTCACGTTAGGAAAGAAGAGGAGTCACTGCTAATCTGAATATTATTTACACTTGAAGTCCAAAGACTAAATCTTAATTTTATAATCATTAACTCACAATTTTGAACTTGGGTTGCTGTGCCTTAATTTCCAGCTGCTCTACGTACAAAAATCTTCTGTGGATTCTCTGGGGCAAGGACACTTCTATTTGATTTCCTCTGATAGCTGGTGAAGTGTAAGACAATCAAAAGTCTTTTCCCTAAACACCTTCAGTAACACTAGATTAAAAAAATTTCATCTTTCTTGTGATCAGCTGACAGTAGAAATAAACAGCACATTTCAGGATTGCATATTTTATTATCGAGATCATTATGACTGACTTTTGGGTTTTCTTTCAGTGTAAAGTAGGTACTTGCACTAAAATTAAATGACAGATGAGGTTAAAAGGTTTGGAAGATACTGTCTGTCAATTCAAATTGTAATATATCACTCATTTCATGTTACCATAAATAGTCATTTCAAAAAAAGCCGGGCGTGGTGGTGCATGCCTTTAATCCCAGCACTCGGGAGGCAGAGGCAGGCGGGGCGCTTTGAGGTTCAGGGCCAGCCGGACTCCCAGGTGGTAAAAGGCCAAAAGTGGGGACCAAGAAGAGCTAGCGCCAAAAGAACAAAAAAAAAAAAAAAAAAAAAAAAGGAAGAAAAAAATTTAATCAATAGAGTTTTAATTAATAAGTATGTATTGCACTTGGTGTTTGCAATAGGAATTGTATTATTAAGGTATCTGTGGTGGTATAAATGAATGTCCCCCATAGGCTCCAAGTTTTTGAACACTTGATCCCCTGTTGGTGGCACTATTTGCAGAGGTTTAGGAAGTGAAGCCTTGCTGGGGAAAGCACTTCACTGGGGGGCAGGCTTGGGTATGTAGCTTTCCAAATTCCAGTCTGTCTCTGTTTCCTGTGTCTGCTTGAAGATGTGGGTACCCAGTTTTCTGCCCCAGCTGCCTCCTGCCACCCCCCCCCATGCCTGCACTGCCATGATGGCCTTTTATGCCTCTGGAACCATCAACCCAATGAACTCTTCCTTCTATGCATTGCTCTGATCATGGTATGATATCTCAACAAGAGAAAAGGAACTAATGACACAAGGAGGACTTTCCTATGTCAAAAATAACTGCACAGTAAAGTTACTATTAGGGGCATAGCATCCTGATAAACACTTTTGATGGAAGTGGGCCACTAAGTATCAAATCACCAAATGAACTAGTAGGACTTAGAGTGAGTCCAATCCAATACTATATGGCTAAGGTGCTTCCCCCACCTTCATTTGCCTTATGTCTTAAAAAAGAAAGTTTTAGATAGATCTTTTGGTTGCTACTTAGGCAGAATTCATATTTAAAATGTTGGAGCTTTTATAATGATGGAAGTCTTCTCTGTGTTAGAAAAAAAATGAATATAAAGTCATTTAAAGATTTAAAATTCATAGTTCCAGATTATGAACATATATTGAAGACTTGGTTCTTCTCTAGCACTTGGTAGAAGGAATAGAGGAAGTATCTATAAAATCTGTAAACAAAGGCAGAAACACATGCCAAAGCCAGACAAAAACACAGCAGGGATGAGGGAGGTGGGTAAGAAGGCCCCATCCTCATAGAGGAATGTTGGCAATTGATAGCTGTTGGGAGAAGAAGAGCCATTGTCTTTAACGGTGTAGGGCAGGTGGGTAGACCCAAGAGTATTTGGGGAACTTAGACTCTATAGACCTTAAAAGAAAAACAATAATAGAGGACATGAAATTCAGGGGGAGGGCAGTAGGGTGAGAGTGGAGATGGGGAGGAGTTCTGAGTATGATCAAAATACATTGTATGAAATCCTTAAAGAATGAATAAAATATTTTCAAAGTATGAGGACAGAAATTAATCTATCTTCTGGAGAGAAACAGAAGAGTTCATCTAGGGGCAGTGAAAGGTGAGGCCCAAGGTGTTTTACCAGATCACATGGGGCCTGGTGATATGTGATGTGCCCTGCATAGCCCCTCCCAGAAGCTTGTGTGGACTGAGCCATGAAGCAATGGAAAATCATTTATGTTTGTGAATTCGAGGCATTTATCCTCCTGAGAGATTTTTAAAAGCCCCATAGCAGGTATAGAAATAACTTTAAATAATTATAACTGCATATTTAATTTAACTTATGAAATCCTTATTTTCTGAGTCCTGGAGAAGGAACTCTCTGAAAAAAGCAACATTAAATAAGAAAATTCTGCAAAAGTAGTATAATATTTACTCAGAAAAGAATAAATCTAGGGCAGAAGTTGAGGAGAATAGTTATCAGATGGCAAGATTATATAAAAGACTGGGGAAGTGTTTTAGAGAACAAAGCCTTTGTCCCTAGTCCCCGTAGGGAATCCCTTATGTTCTAAAATCTGTGTGTGGTATAAAATCATTTGAATATTGCTTTATAATACTTCCTAAAGATTCCCCAAAGTGTGTGTTTATTTTAATATGTCTACAGGCTGTTTTTGAGAAATGTTTAATGACATGAAAAAATGATCACAATAGGGATGAAAAACAGAAACAGAATTGTAAATACAGTAGCATCTTGATTTGTGATTAAGTTCACTAAACAAATATGTGAAAGTGCATTTTAGGAAATAAGCCATTATAATGCTTGGGGGAGTCTTAAATTATAATTTATTGAAACTTCCCTGTGCACAAATATGTACTCTTCAAATGCTTGACATTGAACATTGAACACTTTCATACTCTTGGAGGAAATAATCCACTTAAGAGTCTTGGAGCTTATTATTGAATTTTTGTTATTTTTCACAGAGATTTTTACAAATATTGAATATATCAAGACAATGATCCTGGATGTCATATGTTGCCTAAATTAGTTGTATATTACAATGTGTAATAAATATGGTGCTTGACTTAGGATGATTTGACTTATGTTTTATTGATTTAGGATGATTTGACTTATGTTTTATTGTTTGATTCCACTGTACTGTAAAAATAAACCATACAAATTCTGTAGAAATTGAACTCCGATGCCTGAATTTTAATCTTTGTTGGGATAGTGATATGTTATTATTCTCTCTCATGCTGTCAAAGCTGGTCAGCTTCAGGGAGCCACAATGCCCAGTGAAGACATGTGAGCATCAAGGGAAGCAATCCACATTTTACAGTGAACCAAGTTGCTAGCATTTTTCAGATACAAGTTTTCAATAAATTACATGAGATGTACAACTCTTTATTATAAAGTAGGTTTTGTGGTAGAAGATTTGCTCAACTGTAGACTAATGTACATGTTCTGAACACATCTAAAGTGGGCGATGTTAAACTTTGGTGTTCTCAATTTAAGATGAGTTTATGAGAATATAACCTCATTGTAGGCTGAGGAGCATCTACAGCCTTGAATGATCCAGCACAATGAATCTTTCTCAAGTACAGCGGGTTGTTATATCCAATGGAATTGCAATATAAATGGTGACGATCTTTATTCATGGATGATGTAAATGATAATGAAGGCATGTAAGTTAATGATTTATATCTGAATATAAACATTATGTGTACATTAAAACTGCAAGATAGCAGATAGATGAGAAACTAACAGATGTATAGGAAGGTATAAGAGAAGTCTAATTGTGATGTTTACATACAAATGCCATCACTCAGTGTGATGCTTAATTTTAACTGTCATCTTGACACTATCTAGAATCACCTGGGAAAGGAGTTTCAATGACCAGTTTGATTTTATAGGCGTTCAGCTTTAAGGAATTTGGACTTAAAAGTGTTGGAATTTTTAAAGACTATGGAGACATTTAAATTTGAATTGTGTTTTACATTGAGATAAACATGTGGCTTTGGGGACAAAGAACTCAAAGTTATGGCTTAAAAGCAATGTGTTTAGTTCTCAAGTTGCCAAGAGATGGAGTTGTGATTGTTGGTTTTTAACTGTTGACTTGGCACACTCTAGTGACACCTGGGAAGGGAGACTCAAGGAGAGATTGTCTAGATTATCTTAGCCAGTGGGCATCTCTATGGGGAATTATGGTCATTATGTTAACTGAGGTGGGAAGACCCTCTAACTGTAGATTACACGATTCCTTAGGTAGAAGATCCTGAACTGTGTAAGAGTGGAAAAAGTCAGCCTGAGCACCAGCATGCATGCATTAACCTCCTGCTCTCTGCTCTTCTGTGAATGTGATGTGGCCACTTGCTGAGAGCTCCTGCTGTCTTAGTCAATGATGGACTGTAACCTGGCAAATAATCCCTTTCTCCTCAAGTTGCTTTTGTATCGAGTATTTTTGTTTTTGTAAGTGTCTTACAGTTTTTTTTTCCCCCATAGATCGAAGAAAGTCCCAAGTGCAAAGCAAAACCACAGAGTTAGTGTACAAGGCAATTCCAAAGATGTGTGATGCCCAGGAATGCCATCAGGATAGGCCTTAAAAGTGGACAGTGTGTTTTATTGAAGCAACAGGAAGCCAAACTAAGACACTCAGTATATATTTATTAGCTTGAATATGCTAATGAGAAAAGTTTGAAATCTAGACTGCTATTTGCTTTATTGAAAGGTTTAAAAATAAAAAATTATGGCTAACTTTAATTAGTGAATGCTGGGAGATGGCTGACTAGATAATTTCATTATTTATGAGGACTAGTTATTTGTTCCCTGAAGATTCATTGGCTCTGAGTCATAGTGCTCATGAGACATATGAGAGGTAGTTCACAGAAAAAGAGCTAACATGCGTGAACTTTGTGCTGTGCTGAACACTCTTTTCCTAATGACACTGTGACCATGAGAATGAAAATGATCACCTTTAGAACTATGTGAAAAACAAAAAATATATTGAGTTACCTCTGAAATTCTGCAGTGAATTCAAAATGTTTCCAAAGGCATTTTTTTGATATCTTCATAATATGTACTGATTTGGAGACAGGGAATAGTGGAGATGCATAGATCATAACAATCTGTAGGAAAATAGTTAGCATGCTTTAAATACTTCCGGAAGTAGGGATGGAAAAATTGATGCACTGTGACTTCTAATTTATTCTACTTGCTTAAAGATGTGATAGGGCCTCAGAAATGCACTAAGTGATTGTTTTCACTGTGCATACATTACAGGGTGTACCTGCAAAAATATGATGGTTTTGATGTCATTAAATGTTACAATGCTGTGGGATCACTCTCATGGACCAAAATATCATGTATGTAGCATGCGACTGTACTTAATGAGAAAAATGTATTCTCACATCATTTGGTGCTATTCTGTAGTTCAGATAACATAAAAAAAAAAGTCAGTGAAGGGGCTGGAAAGATGGCTCAGAGTTTAAGAGCACTGGCTGTTCTTATAGAGGACCCAGTCTCTGCTCTCAGCATCCACATGATAGCTAACAATTGTTTGTAACTCCACCTCCAGGGGATCTGATGCCCTCTTATGGTCTCCATGGGCATTGCATGCACAGGTGCCCTTGCATGCATACAGGGAAAACACTCTTACACATAAAATAAAAATAATTAAATAAAATAAAAATTTAAAAGTCAGTGATTATGAGTCCAGACTATGTTTCTGCGGTAGATGTCTACATGGCTCTAAAAGAGCTGTATCAGATAATGCAATGGAAAGCACATTAAACATTCTTTTCAGATTGTTTGGCATTGTGTATGTAGTTTACACTCTAAGATTACTTTTGTCGTCTATAAAGTTATTTTACTGTATTATTTCTCCAGGAACATGGTAAGAAAAGCATTTTTTCAGGTTCCATTCCGCACATCCTGTCTCCTAAACTTTGGAGATGGACATCTCAATCTGTGTTTTTAATAGGACTCCAGGTGGTGCAGTCTTGTCTGAAGTTCAAGAAGTGATATTCTAACAGACGATCATGGGAGCATGGGTTATAAGTGAGCCGACAAAACAAGCCAAGGAACTAGGATGCTGACGTCTTCAAGAGCATCATGATAATAGGAAGGGTAACAATGAATCAGGATCAACATACTCGGGAAAGGGAAGGCCTAGAGCCTCTAAGTGTCTGAAAAGAAGAGGGATCTTTAAGCATTGTTAGGAGGAGCCTGTGACAATGGATTACAAACTGCAGTGAAGAGCCAAGAGCTATCTACCTCACATTCCTGCTAGTGATAATTGAAAGATGCATGGAAAAGTGGGCATTCCTGGGATGATCAGGCTTCAGCTTAAGGTGAGGAACAGAGCTATTAAGAACTCTGTGACTTAGCTGATGAGAGCTGGGAGTTTCCAGGCTGAACTGGGACAGTGTGTGATGACAAAAATGGGAAAATATGTCAGGTGAGGGGCTGTGCAGAACCATATTATGGGAACCCCTATTCAGAGGGTTGCTGTAGTCATAAGTACCTTGCGGCTACTGAAGGCGAACTGATCTGACACTGCAGGGATAATAAGAACTAATGAGGACTTCATTTTAAACCAGTGGTTCTCAACCTTGACTGCACATTAGAATCAACTGGTGAACTTTTAAACCTCCCCAAAGCACAAGCTTCTCTCCAGACCAATTAAATCAGAATCTCTGGGGTAGGACACAGACATCCACATTTTTTAAAGCTCCCTGGGTGATGTTAAGAATCAGTTTTCTAGTTTGTAAAGCCAAAAGAAACAGCAGAAGACTTTGACTCTCGGGGTCTGTGATCTACATCATACGACAGACGACCTTTGACGCTGTCTGTATGGAGGCAGGAGTCAGTTTTGCTCTCTTCCTGGGTCAGATCATCTAACTAGCTGAGGTCTATTAGAGAAGTGTACCAAATCACTCAAAGCAGCCCCATAGAGGTATTTGCATATATCAGCAAGGAAAAAGTAAAAAAAAAAGAAAGAGTTTCTTCCCCCAGAGTAGAACAATCACAGTTTGATCTCTGTTCTCCAGACTGTAGGTTGCTGCTGAAATGGCAATTGATTATATATACATGGCTCTGAGTACACCTTAAGAACTTTTATGGCTTTAGAAGAGCGTCAGGTGAAAGGTTCACCACACAACTTTTCATGGTTAATTAGCAGTTAGAATCGCTTCAAGAAATCAAATCAAGAGGAGCAGATGGACTGCAGCTTACCTTGGGGCAGTAATTTGTACATCCTAGACATTAGTCTTGGCTGCTAACAACGTTATTCAGAGGTAATGTGATCTTGTATTTTTGCTTATTTTCATTTAGTTATTAAATAATTTAACTCAAGGTTCTATTTTTAAAAACATAAAAAAATAGATGTTAATATCTGAACTGTGGAGCCTGCTTTTCCGGCCAGTGTACTATCATTAGGCACACCTGATTACTGTAAGGGCTCAGACAACATTTATTCAACTTGCAAAGTATGTATTTTCTTGACTACCATCTTGTAAAATAAGTTATAGAGAAGTAAAGGTTTGCCTTTGGATTTAAAAAAAAATACTTTTTATTTTGGAACTTATCTCCTTGGTGCTCCTGTAGTTTGCAATATTTCAGAAAGCCAGTATTATTTCCCTCTTGTTATGGGAGCAGTTAGTTCAGTTACATTTTAAAACTAAGTAGTTATTCCACAAACATTATAGCACTCTGAAAAGATTTAATTTAAAAATTAGTAGTGCCGTAATTTTTGAATACGAGATGTAGAATTGGGACTTGCCAGACTTTTGCCTTTTGTTAAATTGTGGATCTGACTAACATGTACACAGAAAAAGGAACGACTCTTGTCACCTTTTTGCACATGGAAATGTATGTTGATTCTCTTTGAAAATGAGTCTCTACTTAAATTTAGCTTGTTATTATTTTCCCTGTTGGAGTGACGAGGATGCTGAGTGACCTTTGTTGGGTCACTTATTGTTTCTGTGAAAATTTCCTCCATCTCAAGTAGAGAAAATACCTGCTGAGCTGAGGACTATGGTAAAGACAATGCCTGCC
This sequence comes from Nannospalax galili, assembly GCF_000622305.1. Lineage (NCBI taxonomy): Eukaryota > Metazoa > Chordata > Mammalia > Rodentia > Spalacidae > Nannospalax > Nannospalax galili. The sequence goes on from NW_008357649.1 coordinate 1,292,837, forward strand.
ACACATTTTTGTGTTATTTTTCAGAAAGAAGTCAACCGTGATAAATAGCCTTTCAGGACCGGTTTTCCAAAATTTGTTTTGTACCTAAACTGCTCCCAATCTGTCTCGTCTTCATTGGGCTTTTGGTTCTTCACCATGCCGAGGTGAGTAGTCAGAACTGGTTCTAGGTGTAATAGTGCTTCAAGCAGTTTAAATTTCTACCTATCTGTCTATGCTGTATAGAGTGTGTCCCTGGATGTCATCCTCTGCTTTCATATGGATGGCAGCAGGTACAATTTCATCTTCCAGCATAAGAGCATGTGCTCTAATCATTCTCATCCCAAGTACTCCCCCTACCCTTAAAGCCTTGTTTAGACTTTACTTCAAAACAAATTAAATCAGTACATCTGAGGATATAGCATAGAAAATTTATAGTCTTAATTGTTCCTCAGGTATTTCTAATAACTAGCCTGGGCTAAATGGCACCATTTTAGTCCAAAATCATGGTTCCTTTAGGGTGTAACTAAACAGGAGGTGAGTGAAGTATTTTTATATCAGGAATCTGTCCAGGTGATTTGAATCTAGAACCAGATGATACAAGGAGAATTGGGGTCCCCTCTTCGGGTCCTTAGTCTCATTAACAAATGAACTTAAGAATGGACTCAAACAGAACCTCAAGGACCTTTTTATTAGAGTTTAAAAGAAAAGCCTCCAGAGCAGCAAGCTGTAAATCTTAACAGCTGCCTAGAGGAGGAAAAGGGAGGAGAGAAGGAAAAAAGCCATCCAGAGGTCAGCCACATGGTGGGAGGGGACTTTAGAGAAAGCAAGGAGCCCACAGTACCAGAAAAGCAGACTTTGGTTCTGGTTAACACCCAGAAGAAAGAGACAGGAAAAGGAAAAGTGTACCTTTCTGACGTAGGCCTCAGAAAAGTGGGAAGACCCATCTGAACCTTATGGCTGCTCAGCTTTTCAGGACTGTACTGGGGGAACAGAGTTCTGGAAAGGAAAAGTACAGTATTAAAGGAAGAATTATTCTGCCCATCTCTTTAGCATTGCTTAAGGTGAACTTACCTTCCTATGCAGAGTCCTGCCTTCCTGAGGGGTGATGCCCTAGTCAAGTTGTTGATTCTATCCAAATGGAATATTAAATCTCCACCTAGTCCAGAGATTATTATTCTTATCAGAAGAAACTTTCCCTTAAGGGGCCTTTACTGCTGCTCTAACACAGTGGAGCAGCATTGTCTCAGTCTGATGGTTGACAACAACAAGTTTGCAGTGCTGTTTTCTACTGCTATGACTCTCCTTATTAGCCATGGTCCTTACAGTCTTTGATTTTAGTCCTTTTTGAATTAATTGTGGCTATTAGACACATTGAAAGTATTTTCCTTCCACTCAGTAGTGAAATATCCATTCACAAGAGACTAACTTCTAATTTTGCGGGTAGGTAGGGAGATCTCCAATTGTATTTGACATTATGTCAGTGAGTCCCTGTTTCTAATAATCACACATTCCCCAGTGGCAGCAAGGTGGTCTCCTCTTTACCTGCTTTGGTGGACTTGGCTTTTCTGTTCAGGACTGTTGGGGAGGAATGTTTTTAGGACTGCAAGCATGCTAGGATGATAATCACTGCTGTGCAGACTTTGGGATGGACAGCACAGTTTTCTCAGATGGATGTTGGAACAGTTCTTAGCAAATTAATAACTAAGGTTGACATGTCCTTGTATTCTTGAAGTAAAACTTTACATTTATGTGTACAGTGAGGATAGTCACCTTTGCAGGATTGTTTGTGATAGAAACCAACAGATTCACTTTTAATTTCCCTTTCTGAGTATCTTTGATCTTGTAATTTGAGCCTGATTATGGATGAAACTTCATTCATTGCTGTTTATTTAGTTTAGTGAAATGGAGAAAGCTTCTGCAGGTTTTTTTTATTCATCTCATATCTCCTCCTTTAGCTATGCTTTACAAGACAAGTGTCTTTTAAATTCCTTTTATGGACAGTCATCCTGTCATCTTCTCACTCAACCCTTGAAAGAAGTGTTGCTGAATCAAAGTCAAGAATATTATGGCTTGACAGTATTAGGAGTTCAGTTTTTTTTTTTTTTTTTTTTTTTGTGTGTATGTGTGCAGTGCTCCAAGAGATTAAATTCTCAATGTATTTAGTGATCCTCTGATGGATTTGTGACTCTTCCTTGACATATTATTTTCCAATTAGTTTTTCCAGTAAGACAATTTTATGGATGTTTCCTGGGACTAGGCCAGAAGTAGGCATTGTGGATACTTTCTGCCCCCTCTATGAGTGATTGAGTTTGGAAAGCTTTGTTAAATTCATTATGTGTTTAAGAGGTATTTTCCACCCTTAGTATATTAACTCCATTTGCAAGATGGAAGGCTGATACTCAGAAAACGTCATGGCCTTAAAGAACTATTTGACTGCTTTGGCTTCTTTATTGTAAATGAGTAAAGTCTATAATTTATAGGTGGCTTGGCTCTTTCGTGGAAGTAGAGGCCAGAGATAGTCATACAACTACATATGTAATCAAAGCAAAATTTTATGCTTACCTTTCATACCACTGAAAACTTATTCAGAGGGACAGTATTCTTTCTCTGACCCTGGCGGGCCCAAGATATTTTTCTTCTCTGGTGACAATTTTTGGGCTCTGGTCCTTTTAAGTCACAAAATACAGTATTAACTCATAAAGTCATAATTCTTACAGTATTCATGATTTTAATCTTCGTTGAATATTTGACAGTCTCCCCTCTTCAGGAAGTCAGCTTCTGCTGGTTTTTCCCTTTCTGACTGCTGAGACAGCAGATAGGAATCTTCTGAAGTGCAGATGGTCTTCTCAGCTTCTTCCTTTTTGACACCCCTAATATCCAAATGCTGGCTCCACCTTCCAAATCCTCTTGCTTAAACCAACTCTCAAGTGGAAGGTATTAGAAGGTGGGACTTTCTGGAGAATGATTATGTCATAAAATGAAGTCCTTCTGGATGAAAATAGGGCCCTTATAAAAGAAATTCCAGACTGATTTTAGCCTTCTGCCTTCTGAGAACACAGAGAAAAGATACTATTCCCTTAGCCAGGCGGTTAGGTCCAACCAGACACCGAGTCTGTTGGCATTTGAACTTGGGCTTCTTGGCTTTTGTATTTGTGAAAAATATCACTTTTGCTGTCTGCAAGTTGTCCAGTTGATGTGTTTTGTTATAGGAGCTCAAACAGACCGAGGGTAATTTTCATCATATTAATTTACTCTTATTCATTAGATTTAGCAAGTGGAGAAAAGTGGGAAGAAGAAAGAAAATAACAAGACAGTTTCTCACTGGGGGGTGAACAATGTGTAGTGAAGATTTGGGGACCGGTATGTATTGCAGGCTGAAAATTTTCTTCTCTTTTTCTTTATCTCAGTGTATGTGCTGGGGGTGTGAATTTGTTTTGAGTATTTGTTTACCTTTTTGATGATATTAGATCCTTACAAGTTTTCTACCTCTGAGCTATATGGCCTCACATCTCCTGCCTTTAAAAAATGATTCTAGGGGCTGGAGAGATGGCTCAGCAGTTAAGAGCACTGGTTCTTCTTGAAGGAGGCCTGGGTTTGAATCCCAGCACCCACATGGAAGCTGACAACTGTCTGTAGCTCCAGTCCCAGGGGATCCAACAGCTTCTTCTGACCTCCGCGGGCATTGCACGACGAGGGTGCACTGACCTCCATGCAGGCAATACACGCATACACATAAAAAGAAATGATTCTAGCACTTAGAACTTACCTGGTTCTGTTTCTCAGTCTCTCATAGCAGTAGCCTCCATGAGGAAATGATTCATGTTTCCTACCCTTTTCAGGGAGTACATTACACTCTGAGTTAAAATGACTCCAGACTGCCTTCCCTTTCTCTTTCCTGCATGAGTTACTGTCTTTGACTTGACAATCTATAGGTATAAAGACCAACACAGCCGCCTCTATTGTGCTGTCATAAATTATTTTAGGACCCAGAGTTACCCATGAATCTTTGAGTTTTAGAGAATTGATAGTATGAGGTCTGGGAATCATGCTATAGAAATGTTTGTTATAAGGATTTAGAGAGAAGTTTTCTATACTTATTCCCCATTTCTTGGGAGGAGCAGAGATTTTGAGCATGACAATTTTTGACATAGTCAACTTTCCATACACTTTAACCCAGTTTGTTGACTTTGATTTGTTTGAGGAATCCAGATCGGATGTTATTGTCATTTTCTTTGTAAATTTCTCATTTGTACATCTGTCTCATACTTATCTCATATATGACATGTATCATAATTTTTGCCTCATTTGAAAATAAAAAATTAGGTTTTTATATTTTAACTTCTGTTAGATTTGGTGGGTGGGGGGACTAGATTGTCTGTTCAGTGCATCTGCTTCAAGAACCAGGGTTATGAATAGTTAGATTAAAGAGAATTCTGATAGAGCATTTGGTATAATCTTATGTCATTATGAGCAGCACTTTTCTGATTAATTAGAAGATGTGGCTTTGCTTGTCACAAAATTTTCTCTTAAATTTTGGATTATCTAATATAGGGAGGAAAAAGATCTTTGGAATAACAACTACAAAGAGACAAAAGTCTAGTGGGAAACACTGAGTGCTCCTATAGGGATAATTTTCCAAGAATTGAGTTAGAAGAATTGGATTTGCTTTATAAAGTCTCTCTAGTAGGTTGGATGATTTAGATTAGCATTAAGCACCAAATGGCGATAGAGTGCAGTGGGTCTGTCCTAATTCACTAGGTTGGCAAAACACTTCATAACTCTCTGTCTTTAATTGGCCTTCTGTACCCGAGCATCATAGCTCACATTAAATGGACCATGAGAGTTAAGTATTACTGTGCTCACTGGACATTCATTATGGTATATCAGCCTTTACTGACTTTGTGGGATTTTCAAAGTTAGGACTTTGAAGCATTAAGAATTGTGTGATATGATAAAATAAAATCGCTCCTTTCCTACAAGAGGCACATATTTTTTGAGGTATAAATTGCAGCCCTCTACCTTATGCCTTAAAGGTGAGTGCTATCAACATTCTGGCTATAGCTTTATTTATTAGTACTTATTGTCATGTTTAACATATTTGCATGCTGGAACATTAGCCTGTAAAAAATTTTTGCTAAGTAGTTTAGGTTTATTTAGATTGTGCTTTTTTTCATCTCCAGAAAAATGCAATCCTAGCATTTTAATGTAATAGAGGAATCTGAAGGATTTAGTGAATGATTTAAAGGAATATAATGCATATACTGAACTTATTTAAGATACTCCTAGAAGATAGTTGAATCACCAGATGGAGGGGTCCTCAGTTCCTAGATGAGTGCGTGCATGGGATCATCATCATTCACCTCATGTAGGTGCTGCTGACTATGCCAAGTGATGCAATAATGCTCGTTGCTATTGTAAGAGAAGTAAAATATCAGTATATTGCATCACTATTTTGGAGTTGGTTATTTAGTTATTTTAATCTTATTTAACATTGAATGCCAACTTCTTTAACATGATTATATATTCTCAGATTTGGGAAAATAATATATAACTATAGTATATCATCAGTGCCATTCAGTAACCATTTTAAGTTGAAATCCAGTTGTATTAACAATGAAGGCTTTATGGGCAATGTTGTCTTAGCTATTACAATGTAGCTAAGTTTGGTATGAATGGAGAAGGTATGGCCATGTGTTTTCAAAACAGTATATTCTAGAGAACTGAAGCAGCTGGAAAGCTTCATCAATGGGAAAGTCAAAGAGTTTAACAGTGGCAAAGTGCTCTAGCTTTAAGGAAAATAGCTAATGTAAATTGGTTGTGAATTAAGACAATGATGCCAGTAATTGAAAGTCAACGGCACATGAAAGAGATATTCTGTAAAACTGAATGTAATGTCTGCCTGCAGCAGAAGTCCTAGAATATTTGTTTAAAATGCCAACTCTGACTTCACTAGACTTCCTATGTCAAAGTCTACATATTCTGTAGAGTTGTATGTGAATATTTTTATATTTTTGAGGGTTGAATACAATAATCTATGTAAAGTACTAATAAAAGAGTCTAATATCTAGTAAGCACTCAATAAATATTAGTTATAGTTATTGTTGAAATTCTTAGTAAACACTGAATCATGAGGAACACTGGGCCATATTGAATAATTCCCATAAATAAAACTAGAAAATGACACATAAACTTATAAATTCAAAGACTTAAAATCACTGTGGTTTCAAGGAAACAGAGTTTTCCAGGCAGTTCATCAGTTGCTCATGAACTCACAGCAACAATGACAGCATGCACAAGTCTCACATGAGCTCAAGCCAGACAATATCCCAGCTTAGATGTGGGTAAGTGAGTAAGAAGCCCCAGCCCTACCAAAGGAACTATAGGCAACGGATAACTGTTGAGAAGGGGAGATTCAGTCTCATTTAATGGTGAGACTCTTAGTAGGTTTTCCAGACTTCAGTGCAGTTGGTGAACCAATTTTGAAGGGCATTTGAAGACACAAATCTCCCTTTCTCTCTCTCTCTCTCCCCCCAATATATATATATCCACTCTGAGAATGCGTGAACCAAGTTGATGAGCACCCTGTCTTTGCAGTCAAGAGAAGCAGACTTTTCTGCACCTTTTGGCCAAAGGCAGCAGGCTTTCCCTTTGAAGATTTTGAAGGATAAACAGACTCTGCCTTTTGACCAAAGACCCAAGGAGTCCCTTCAGCACAGCAGGCTTTCCCTTTGATAAACAGACACATTTTGACCCAGATCCTGGCTGATGGATGGAAGGGGTGGTTTTAACAGAAGCTGTTCTGATAAGCCCTGGGCTCCACCCCCCACTCCCCCACCCCCACTCCCCCATTGCCTAATTTTTAAAAAATAGGTTCCCACC
>NW_008357649.1:1299944-1308867 GCF_000622305.1 Nannospalax galili
TGGGGTTGGTAAGGGGGGTACAGATACAGAGATACAGTAGGGGATATTGTATGAAATTTGTGAACAGTTAATAAAAACTTAATATAAACATTACTGTGGCTCATCTATGTCTACCAAATTCATGTTGGAACTTTATCCTCACTGTAGCACTGCTGAGAGATGAGAGCTAATGAGATGTGACTAGACCACCAGGGCAGAGTGATTGGAATAAAGGAAAATAGGTCTGGTGGTATGATGAACTTCATCATAAAATCAATGTTACAAAAGACGTTGGTTAACAGTATATGATCAGACAACTTGAAAACATTGGTTTTATTAATCTTTGAGAAAATTCCAAGGGCTAAGTGAATGAAGTAAGGATGATCACCTCTCAATTTCTGTGTAGAGTTTAGGATGACAATGAATCAACTGATACAATATTAATCAGTGTTAGGAATATAAAAGAAACAACATTTTAATGACAAGCTTAATTTTGGTTCTAATTGAAACTTGAGTGGTTAGCTGTCTCTCTGGAGATATTTGAAGGCATAGTCTGGTTCTCAGAGCTAGATAGGCAGGGAGATTTGACTGTCAATCACTTGGAAATTATGGCAGATATATGGTACTTGAAAAAATATCCAGTTAAAATTTATAAAATGAGTTGAGAATAGGCTGAAGGATTAAACCTTGGGGACGCTTGTTTTTAGAGTGAAACAGAAAGAAACATAATTAGATAAATGACTCAGGAAAAATGAGTTGAAAGCTTAGGAAGGCAACAGTTAGAATGGAGTGTCCTGGAATCTAAGAAAATAAGTATCTTGAAAGGCAGTGGGCCCATGTGGAGAAATGAGCCTGATGGTCTGTTTTCTGTCTAGCTGTGCAGTTCTTTCAAGGGACGTGTGAAGTCCCTTTCCTGTGTATAACACCCAGACTTCATCTGCTACCTCCAGTGTCTGGTATAGTAACTTGTATTGTTTCACTCAGAATTAACTGAGGCTCTACTGGTATACAAACTTATTTTCCTGCCCCAAAAGATGGTTCTTATTTTAACCAGGGCAGTTAGAATCATGTGCATTTTCTATTTTTTTTTTTAAAGTACGCTTTACTTAAAAAAAATCACTTATTTTTATTTTATGTGCATGAGTATTTTGTTTGTATATATGTGAGAAGGTTGAAACGTTGCCCAACATGGGAAGTCCTTCATCCCTCAATCTGGCCCTCCAGATTCTTATCTTGGGAGGACTGATTCTCAAGAATGGACTTCCCACCTCCTTGATGGCCAGCTGTGGTCTTGACTCCACATGTGGTCCTGGGCACCCAGGCCTTAACGTTGGACCTTGCCCATTTTCCATATTTTTTTTTACTCTTCTACAGCCCCAGTGTACCTTCACCTATGTGCTACATAAAATGTAAAACATCTCACTGAATTTCTAGAGACAAAAATCACAGTCTGGGGAGTTAAAAAATTATATCATCTCCCCCATTGTAAAAGGTGATGTTTATTTATAGGTACTGTCTGTATCTCCTAAAGAGAATCCCTTTGTGATAAGACTGTGTATTATTTATCTTTTAATCTGATATATTATTTACAGTTGTAACTACACTCATTGATTTGTTTATTCAAAGGTACTTAGTGCTTTGTATGGCCCCTGTTTTACTCAGGGTGTAATGGAGATAAATACCAAGAGAAACAAACTCTGTCTGCTTCCAGTTCCTCCATAAATGAAGAAGGCCAACTGGAGCTCAGAGAAAAGGTTAAAAGTTGAATCTTGAAGGATCAGCAAGGATCAAGTAATAAGGACTGTACTGGTCGTCTTTAGATCTCAGCCTCATGCATTAACATTCAATATGTGTCAGTTAGATATTTATCTAAAGAAGGAAAACTTCTGGATATTTTTATCAGCAATAAGAATAGAAACAGCACAGTGTAAAAAATCAGATAAATGTGATTTGGAGAATGAGATTTTAGGGAATTAGGAAGATGTATGCTGTGAGGAGGCAAGAGGGTGTGATTTCGCAGCAGGATGCTGAGGTGGTATTAGGTGAATCATTTTACTGGTATGCAGACAGAAGCTAAAAGGCATGCCTTTGTGAACACAGGGAAGGATGCCTGTTCTGCTCTTTAAAATTAGAGGAGAGATTTGTAATGTGATGGTTGCATATTATCAAGAAGTCCTAAATGCATTGACCTAGATGAGTGCTAAGTGCTAATAACCTGGGAAATTGAAGTATATTTGTTTGGGCCAAATCCAGTATCTTGGCTTTCTCCATAGTTAGTCTTTATACTTTATGACTGTGGATAGAATATAAAGAGCCCCTGGGACGATTATTCCTTATTGTTATAGTTTGGATCTAGAATGTCCTCTAAAAGTTAAGTGTTATGCTGTATCCACTGCTGTGGTACTACTGGAGGATGTTAAAACCTTTAAGTTGAGTCTACAGAGGTTGTCAAGTCTTGGGAGAGGGATATCTTGGGAGAGGAAATAGTGGTGTTCTGACCCCTTCCTCCTTTAGTTTGATTGATTGATTATTGGTTACATTGCCATACATTTTCACCTTGATGTTCCACCACAGACCCAAAACAATGATCATATAGGGAACCCTCTAAAACTGTGAGTCAAAATATACCATATCTCTGCGTAAGTTATCTCAGGCAATGGTGATAACAATCCTAATTGATTTATCAGGAGTAGTTATAGAACTTAATGGATAGTTATAGTTATGAACATGATTTTTTCTAGTAAAAAGATCCAGAGCAAAATCTGCAGTGGGAAAATGGCCCAATGTTTAGTCCTAGGAAAGCCAGGTGTGAACTTCTAGAGAACCCTTTTCTGTTAGGGGTACAGGAGGCACATTAACTCCCTAGCAGGGAGCTGTGCTGATGTGTGATTGTGACTCTTGCTGTGAGTGACTCTTGCTTTGCATTTAGTAAGGAATTTTTTTTTTCCTAAAATCCAAGTTCCTAGATGTCAGCCAAGAGACAACTTGCAAGCAGCCTTTACAAGAAGCTGTGATTTCCTTTATGACAGTGGTCATGACAGTGGTTATGACAGTGGTCTTTTGTTTCCCAGGTCTTTGTGTAATGTATTCTGCAGCAACCTGTTACCATTTACACATGGAGGCCACAGATTCCTGACTCTTCTACTTCTGGGTCATCATATTTCTTTACTTTCAAACAGTGCCCACTGTATCACATTTGGTTGAACTTGGGTATTGTGGAATCCTACCGCAAGTTACCTTCATTCTTCTAATTTTTTCTGTAGACATTACATATTGATCTCATGTCTTAGCTAAGTTATTTTGAAGGATAATGGAAAAAGCATCCTTCACTTTGAGTGTCCTTTTATGGTAGGTTATAATTTCCTTTCCTAACTACTCACACATCTATCTAGGGCCTACAATAATTATGATTAAAATCAAAAGATAATGTTATGAGGCATTTAATGAAATCCCATAAAACTTTCATGTTAAATAATATAATTCTGGTGTGACAATGTATAACCAATAACAGTGTCCCTTGTAGAGAAGTGTATAGAGACTTATTTTTTACTGAACCGTATTCCTTTATTTGGGCTGCTCATACTAAAGGTTTCGATGATCTGATTTGTAGTTCACCAAATTGTCTTTTGGCTGTGGTTTTGCTGTATTTTAACTGAATGTAGTTTTATACTGTGACCTCATTTTTATTATTCCGTATCCATTGCCAAGAAAGTTTTACTTTTATTTATTCTTATAAATTGTTTCTATTCTTTTATCCTTATTATTTAGAGAATATTCCGTGGACCAGAAAGAGTAGTTTGATTGAAATCTAGAATATGAGGTCCAACCCCAGACAACATTTAACCTTAGAGATAGCTCAGTTGAAGCATATTGAAGTTTGAGAACTGCCACCACCCTTGCATCTCCATGCCTGGTTATCCACTTGAACCTTTTTATGTTGCATATCTGGTCCTGCTAGATATTATTAGTCCTTCAAGAGTTGGTAGATTAAAAATGTCTGTGAACTAACGAATTGTCTGTACTAGGAACCCCTGAATTGCATCAATTTGAGATGTGCTACTACAGTATTAACTATTACTACAGTATTAATTATTAATAAAATTAACATGTTTCTCCCACTGAAGCCTCTAAAGGTTGCATTAACATACAGAGTATTATCCACTTCAACAATGATGACAAAGTAGAAATCCTTCATTTCTATCTCTTTAGTTCTGTTTTAGGCAAGTAGTCACTGGGCTGGGCCAAGGTTTCTGGTGCATTTACCTTTATTTACTGACTTTTCATTATCGGTAACCACGTGTGCCTAGATTCTAGGATAGACCAGAGAAGGCCTGTAGCCTTGGGTGCTTCCATAATTCCCTGGACTCTATCCAGAGGATATTTCTTGATCAGGGAAAGTTTGATTCTTTTTCCATTTCCCAGTACCACAGTTAGGCAGAACGCCTTCATCTCTGGTTCTTTCTACTTCCTCTACTACACCTTTTCTTATTTTTTTTTAACCTCTAGCCATTCATCCATTCCTAGTACTTTAAACTAATTTATATGTTTTATTGGCTTATATATCCTAGTGAAAAATTCCACTGCTCCAATTTTTTGTTACATAGAATCATTACTCTACAATTGAAATGCAAGTCACTGTGAGAAAATAATGTATCAAAATAGAAATCAAATTTCATGTAAATTATAATTTAAGCTCTATTTGAATTTTATTATTCATTACTTTCTAGAAGAAGTTAATTAACATTGGTGTTTGATATGCACAGTGAACAAATTTGCCTATTAAAATGGAGTTCATAAGTATTGAGCTGATTTATACTGGAGGGAAATATTCTGTGTAGTACTTGAATTCTATTTCTAAGATAAATAGTTTTTCAACTTTCTAAGTTAGCTAAATATGCATGATGATGGGCTAAACCAATGGAAAGAATGTACAAGTTTAATATTTTTTTTCTTACTCTGAAGTTACTTTGATTTCTAACTAGGGTATTTTTGTTTGTTCCTTTAAAATGCTCTTTTTCTAAGCCAGAGCAAGCTAGAATTCTGTTTTCCTGAATTCAGTAGTCCTTGCCTTGGTTCTATGATTTATAAATTCATAAAGTGTGTTTGGTGAAACTGAACAAAATGTGTCTAAGCATTTTACTCTGCATTTATCTCAGCTCATTAGAGAATGAGAAGCTTTATTAACAGTTACTAAATTTATATGAGATTTGTCAAAATGATTTTTTAAATCTTTTGTCAGCATTAAGATGGGGAAGACAGGGAAACAGAGTGACTCATGCCACTGGGTGGAGGTGGCAGGTAGAGGCTTGCTGACATCTTTCTGGGATAGAAAACAGAGAGAAGGCAGGAAGCAGGCCACACTGTGAACCTTAAGGACCATCTAACACCATTCACCCGACCCACTTCCTCTTGAAAGCCTCCACCTCCATGAGGTTCCGCAACCTCCTAAAACATTACCAATTGGAGAATAAGTGTTTAAGCACATGAACCTGTGTGAGACATTTCACAGACAACCCTTAACACTTGCTTTAAATTTAGTATTACTATTTATACTCTTTCCTACAATTCCAATCCATTTTAAAATTTATAGTCTGGATTTGGATGTGTGAAAGAATGAATGGATTGGATATGTCAAATGTATGCCATCGCAAAGGAAAACACAAGCGAGTAAAATGACTTAAATGGGCAAAAGAAATGTTTTAGGGTGATGGAGTGGTTTTGTATCTCGCTTGTAGTGAAGACTGTGCAGTTCCTGAAGTTCGTCAATCTATACATTTACAGTGGACATTATTTATCTAATGTAAATTATATATCAAAAAAGCTTAAAAGAAGAGGAAGAGGAGGTGGAGGGGTAAGAGGAAGGGGAAAGGGAGACAATGACTATAAAGTCCTCAAAACCAGAGGTGGGAAAGAAGTGTGGGCTAGACTGACATTTCGGTTAGATATCTGTGTCTCAGTAGAATTCTAGTTTGTTTTCAGACAAGCAATTAGTTGTCTAATGATGGTTTAACAATTTTTGAGTTGATAATGATGTGAAGGCAATATTAAGTATGGCATTAGTAGAAGCCATTCTTTGACTTTTTAATTTGAACTTTGATATGTGACATGCTACTCTCTTGTGGTGCTTATTCTTTTGAATCACAAGCCTGGGCAGCTGGTACGCTACAGTGCACTGTACTGATAAAGTATGATGTTCTTTGAGTTGGCTTGTATTAAAGGCATTTTTGACTTAATAAAATTTTAATTTATGAAAGACTTAGTGGGATGTAAACACATCATAGGTCTAGAAATATTTGCATATTTTAAATTGAAATAAGGAACTTGAACTGGAGATTGAGCTCAATGGTTAAGAGTGCTTGCTGCTGTTCCAGAACACTGGATTTCAGTTCCTAGCACCTATGCAGAGCAGCTCACAACCATCTATAACTCCAGTTTCATGGAATCTGGTCTTCCTCTTGCCTCTCGGGGTATATGACTTTTCTGTTGCTGTGACAGAACCCTGTGATAAGGCAGCTTATAGAAGGAAGAGTTTATTTGGCTTACAGTTCCAGAGTTAGATTCCGCAATGGTGGGGGAGGCATGACAGCGGAGGTGGGCAGAGCAGAGAGCCCAGGGATCACATCTTTAAGCCGCACAGGAAACAGAGAGATTGGGGAGAGATTGGAAATCCAGCAAGCCTTAAGAACTCTCCAAGCCCAACCTCAATGTTGAACTTCCTCCAATAAGGCCACATCTCCTAAAACTTCCCAAACAGCATCACCAACTGGGGACAAAATATCCTCGGATACTTAGAGCCTATGGGGGACATTCTTATTCAAACCACCACAGGGGACACCCATATACACATGTGCATGTACATATGCACAGACAAATACATAAATAAAAATAAAATAAATCTTTAAGAAAGAAAGTGGAATCAATGGAAACAGTTGAAAAAAATTGAATATAACTAATAACTCAAATATCTTAAAAATTATGAATACATGGGGCTGGAGAGATGGCTCAGCAGTTAAGAACACTGGCTGTTCTTGCAGAAGACCCAAGTTCAAATCCCAGCACCCACATGGCAGCTAACAACTGTCTGTAACTCCAATTCCAGGGTATCCGATGGCCTCTTCTGTCCTCCGTGGGCATTGCACGACACAGGTGCACTTACCTACATGCAGGCAATACACTCATACATAGAAAATAAAAATAATAAAAACATTTAGAATTTAATAATGACTAATCAATATCCATTAGGTTAAAAAAAGAGTAAAACAAAAGAACAACGAAAATTCTTTGAATTATTTTAAAATTAAGAGTAACTGTGGAAAATGTAGTTTTTCTTTATTTTCTGACAGGACAGCATAGAAGTCTCTTCCCATCTCACCAATTAGTTTAAACTTAATATATCAGACCCACTTAGCCCCTACATGTGACTCTCTGTTTCAGAGGTCAACATAGAGTTTCAGTTTCATATGAGTTACTTTTTTCCCACTAACACTCAAGATTAGTAATGTAGAAGCTGCAGCTTTCATGGGAGCTGGTAGATGGACCAGTAAGTACCTATAAAAATAGCAAATGGTCATATCTGACCTTTTGATGCTGACAGCAGAGGGGTAATTGCATTGAAATCATTTCCCTTCCAGGGAAAGAAATTTACTGAGCATTGGCCCCCTGCTTAAATAAAATGGGGTGATTTTTTCCTTACAAGTGAATCTTATGACACTTTGAAGCCAGGTGTCATTACTTCTGTCTGACTTGTGGATTGCTGGGTTTTTTGTAAGTGAAATTTAACAGCCCAAGTCTGTCATGAAATATTTATAGCTTTTTGTGCTTTAAAGATTTTGAATTTTACTTATAACTACATTAGTAATGAAATGGCTTACATATATCATGACACAATACATCATATTTATCTTCTACAAGTAGAACTATTCTGGTACAAGTATATATTTTGGATTGAATTTGGGTAGAGAATTCAGATTATTATGTAGTGAAAAATAAAATCTTTGGTCAACTGCACAGACACCTCTTTTTGCAAGTTTTAAAAGATGATTCTGTGGACTCAGTTAAATCAACATTTTTAATAAAGTAAAAAATTTAAAATTTGCTGAATGTAGTCAGACATGCCTTTAATCCAAGCACTCTGGAAACAGAGGCAGAGGGATTTTCTGTGAGATTGAGGCCAACCTAGTCTACATGCTGATTTCCAGTCCAGCTGCAGCTACAAGGAGGCCCTGTCTTAAAAAACGAAACAAAAGAAAATTAAAATTGAAGAGTAGACTGAGGCTAGAATGTGGTGGCAGAATGGTTGCTTGGTGTGTGCAAGGCCCTGGGTTCAATCCTCAGCGTGATAGGGCAAAAAATAAAAAGAAAAAAGCAAATGACAACAAAACAAACAACAGAACAAAAATAAAATCAGAATTGAACCAGATTCTTGGGACTCTATACAAAGAATGAGTTGATATGCATTGAAAACCTACAGCTACACAAGGGCTATACCAACTTTGCAGTCATTAGGTGAATAGCACTTTACAATCTAAAGTAATTTTCCTTCATTCTTATTGTTCATGTGAAGTGGGTACGTGGATGTGTTTGTGTAGGCACAATAACTACAGCCTACTTTGTGCTTTAATTCAAGTCAGTGTTTTACATTAATTCATTTCCTTTTCATCACAAGTGAACAAAGCATGCACTATCATTACACTTTAAGATTTCTGAGACCTAGAGTGCTGTGGTTTGGGTGATTATGTCCCTCCAATTCTTTTTTAAAAATATTTTATTTTTTAATATTAAATTTTTAATTTTTTTGTGTATGAGTGTTATACCCACATGTATGTAAGTACACCTGTGTGTCCACAGAGATCAGAAGAAGGTGTCAGATTTCCTGGGACTGGAGTTACAGATGGTTGCTAGGTGCCATGCGGGTGCTGGGAATCAAACCTGGGTCCTCTGCAAG
>NW_008357649.1:1311545-1405943 GCF_000622305.1 Nannospalax galili
TTAAAAATATTTTATTTTTTAATATTAAATTTTTAATTTTTTTGTGTATGAGTGTTATACCCACATGTATGTAAGTACACCTGTGTGTCCACAGAGATCAGAAGAAGGTGTCAGATTTCCTGGGACTGGAGTTACAGATGGTTGCTAGGTGCCATGCGGGTGCTGGGAATCAAACCTGGGTCCTCTGCAAGAGCAGTCAGTGCTCTTAATCACTGAGCCATCTGTCCACCCAATTCTTATGCTGAGGGCTGCGACTTATCTTAGGGGTTGAGCCTTGTTGAGTCTACACTAGGCTCTAGGTTTCACCCCAGCACTCTCACTTAAAAAAATTCACATGTTGAAACTCAATTACCATTGGGCTTGTATTAGGAAATGGGAATTTTGGGAGACAGGTCATGAGGGTAGAGCTCTCATGAATTAGGGCACGTGCAAGAGAAGACCCAGAGAGATGTCTGCTGCTTTTCTATCTAATGACATGGTGTGAGGATGTACTTTAGGAGTCAAAAAGCAGGCTGCACCATGGACACCTTGATCTTAGACTACCTCACCTCTAGAACACTGAGAATGTATTTATGTTATTTATAAGACAATAGCTTATCTTGTTTTTGTTTCTGTTGTAATAGCCTGGACAGACTCAGAGTTTAAGTGGATTTGTCCGTTCATCACGCTGGTTGAATTCAGAATGACTATTCCACAATTGGCACCCTTTGCTGCGAGCATCAATTCTCCTACTAGGTACAAAAAGCAAAAGCCAATGAGAGAAAAGTGTAATGATTTAAATTATTTAAATTTCAAAAATTAAAATTCCTATGTTTATGAACCAGAGTAGTTTTCCACAATCAGATTTTATCTGTACTTGTAAAAATGATATATTTCACTGCTTGCCCAAGTAAACATTCCAATTAAAGTGATACTTATGTTTTTATAATAGAATGGCCTTTTCCCTGTTCAGTATGCTTTTATTTTATATTAGCTTTATTGAGGTATAACTGACAGATAAAATCTGTCCATATTTAAGGTGTATAATATGATGTACATACACATTGTAAAATTATCACAGTGAAACTAATTAACACATTCAAAGTTATTTTGTGAGAAGCACATTTAATATCTATTCTCAACAAATTTTAAGGATCTACTGTGTCAATTTTAACTACTTCTCTTATTACATCTCCAGAACTTATTCATAATTAAATGTTTGTGCATTTTAACCAGTGTCTTCCCAGTTTACCCGTTCCTTTAGCTCTGGTAATGGGCTTTCTATTATTTGTTTCTGTGAGTTTATCTTTATTAGATTCTGCAGTTCCAGAAGATAAAATATTTGTCTGTGTTTTCCTTATTTCACTTAGTGGACTGTATTCCAGGAGCATCCATGTTTAAGTGGCAGAATTCCCTTCCTTTTAAAGGTTAAATAAAATTTCAGTGTGTATATGGTATGTGTGTGTGTGTGTGTGTGTGTGTGTGTGTGTAATATTCTATTTAATTATTCATCTGTGGATACTTAGTTGTTTCTACATATTGGCTATTGTGCACAATACTACAAATGGACACTGTAGTTCAGATATATTCTCAAGATAGTGATTTTACTCCTTTAGATCTATGAATAGAAGTGAGATTGTTCAGTGATATGGTAGTTCAGTCATATGGTAGACCAGCCACATAGTAGTTCAGTGATATGGTAGTTCAGTCATATGGTAGACCAGCCACATGGTAGTTCAGTGATATGGTAGTTCAGTCATATGGTAGACCAGCCACATGGTAGTTCAGTCACATGGTAGTTCAGTCATATGGTAGACCAGCCACATGGTAGTTCAGCCACATGGTAGTTCAGTCATATGGTAGTTCAGTCATATGGTGGACCAGCCACATGGTAGTTTAGTCATATGGTAGTTCAGTCACATGGTAGTTCCAGGTTTAAATGTTTGCGGAAACTCCGTATTGTTTTCCATTCTCACTAATGCTTGTTATGTATTTTTCTTTTTTGCTGTAACCATCCTGTGATGTACTGCACTGTGAGTTTGATTTGCATTTTCAGAAGAGCTGTGGCCACTGGCATATTCCTTTTGCTAAATGTCTGCATAATTTCTTAACCTATTTTAAAATTGGGGATTTTTAGATATTAACCCTTTGTGTACAACTATTATCTTCCAGTCTGCAAGTTTCCTTTGCTATACAGAAAGTTTGAAATGTCCCTCTTCTTTGTTTTTGTTGCTTGTAATTTGGTATTATATTAAAAAAATAATTTGTAAGGGTCTAGAATGGTGGATCAGCAGTTAAAAACCCTTACTCTTTTTATTGACTATTTTTATTTTATATGTATTAGTGTATTGCCTGCATGTATATAAGTGCACCCATGTCAGGAAATGCCTGCAGAGGTCAGAAGAAGGCATCAGTTTGTAACTGGAGTTACAAACAGTTCTTAGCTGCCATGTGGGTGCTGGGAACTGAACCCAAGTCCTGTGCACAATCAGCCAGTGCTCTTAAGCATTGAGACATCTCTACAGCCCCAAGAACACATATTCTTTACTTCTATTTCAGAAGACCTGAATCAGTTCCTAGCATCCAAATCAGGTAGCTACAACTGCCTGTACTCCACCATCAGGAGTATCTGATGCATCTGACCTCTGTGGACACCTGCACTCAGGTATACAAAAGCACATGTACATACATCACATATATGCATAGTATAAAAACAATAAAATAAGCTGGGTGTGGTGGCAGATGCCTTTAATCCCAGCACTCATAAGGCAGAAAAAAAATCATTTCCAAGACCAAAGTGCTTTCCTCTCCTTCCTACTAGAAATTTTAGTTTCTGGTCTTGTTAATTTTTTAATCCATTTAAAGTTTCTTTTGGTATATAAATAGAGGTATCTGTTTTCATATTTTTGGATCAATATTCATTTATCCTTACAGTATTTATTAAAGACTTTATCTTTATTTTAAAGATAATTTGTAAGTGTTAGTGATATTATTTAAAATTTTTTATTTGTCATTTAAGGCATGGTGATGCCTTTCTTTAATCTCAGCACTCGGGAGACAGAGGAAGGTGGATCTCTGTGAGATCACAACCAGCCAGGTCTACATAGTGACTTCCAGGCCAGCTGGGGCTGTAGGGAGATTATAGGGGCTGTAGTCTCAGCACCTCCAACACACTAAATATTTTTTATTTGTCCAAAAGGTTAAATATGCTCAATGTATGTGATATGGTTATCTGGCATATACCTACAATGTATAATGACTATTATGCTCAGATTAATAAATTCATTCTCATATATCCTTGCCTTATTTTGATATCGAGGTAATAATAGTCTTGCAAAATGATTTTAAAACATTTTCTTTGATTTTTTTGGAAGAACTGGAGCTGTACTGATAATTATTCTGCAGCTGTCTTATAGTATTAATGACTGGAGCTCTGAAACTTAGGACCTTTCTTTTGTGAAAATTTTTAATTATTGATTCAATCTCTGTATTCATTATTGCTTGATTAAGATTTACTTCTTAATTCAGTCAGCATATTGCTTCTAGGATGTTATCCATTTCTTCTCTTTTCCATTTTGTTAGTGGAAACCCTGCTCTCTGTAGTAGTTTATTATGTATGCCTTTATACTGTAGCAGTTAAAATGCCTTCTCTTTCGTTTATGATTCTGTGATATAACTTTTCCTCTTTTGTTTTTACTTTAGCTAAAAGTTTGTCAATCTCATTTCTCTTATCAAATAAATAAGCCTCCTTTTGTTGATTTTTAAAAATAACTTTCTAGTCTCTATTGCATTTATCTTCTTTCCTGCCTCCCTCCTGCCCTCCCTCCCTCTGTTCCTCCCTCTCAGTGCTGGGGACTGAACCCAGAGAGTCCTGTGTGCTAAGTATGTTCTTCACCACTGATCCCCCAACCCTGCTCTGATCATTTCCTTTCTTCTCTTTATAGCAGACTCATTTTGCTCTCTTTCTATATATTTGGTATTTAAAGTTAGGGGTTTTAAAATTTTAGATATTTTTCTTTTGTCATATGTATGTTTATGATTATAAATATCCTTCTTAGGTTTACTTTGCTCTTTCATAATTTGAATGTTTTGTTTCTACTTTCATTTGTCTCAATGTATATATATATGTATATATATGTGTGTGTGTGTATAAAATTCTCTTTGACTTTTTTAACTCAAAGATTGTTTTATAAAATGTTGTTCAATTTCTGAATGTTTTTAACTTTCTAATTTTATTTCTCTTACAATTTTAATTTCGTATTGTTGTCAGGAAACACGCTCCTTGATAAGCTTTTAATTTTTTCAAATTTGTTGAGATATATTTTTGTCCTAATATATAGCTGTCCTGTGTACATCTGTCCTGTGTGTATTTGAATAGAATGTGCATTTTGCTCTTGGATGGAATGCTTTGCATAATTTAGGCACATTTGGTCTATAGTGAAGTCCAATATTCACTCATTCATTTTCGGTGTGAATGTTCTACCTATTACTGAGCATATTCAAGCCCTCTACAATTACTGTGTTCATTTTTATGCCTCCTTTCAATTCTGTAAACATTTACTCTAATATTTAATTACCCCAGTGCTCAACATACACATATTTATGTCTTCCTGATAAATCAACTCAGTCATCCTATTTTATCATTATGTAATGAATTTAGCCTCAATTTATAGTTTTGCATTTAAAGTCTGTTTTATATAATAAAATACATGTAGTTCTGCTTTGGTTTCTCTGTTTGTGTGTGTGCGTGTGTATAAAATTTCTCTTTGGCTTTTACAGCTCAAAGATTACTTTGGAGAATGTTGTTCAATTTCTGAATGTTTTTAATGTCCTAATTTTATTTTTCTCATCAATTTTTAGTTTCATATTGATTTCAGGAAACATGCTCCTTGATAAGCTTTTATTTTTTTCAAATTTGTTGCTTTCTCATGTCCTTTATTTTTCAGTCTTTTTGTGTTGGCAAAGCTGAAGTTAGTTTCTTAGAGGCAGCTTATAGTTGGTTCTTCTTTTTAAATCGGTACAACCACTCTGTCTTATTGGAGAACTTACTCTAAATGCAAATGGATTGAGTAATTAATAGATAAGGATTTACTATTGCCATGTTGATTGTTTTCTAGCTGTTCTCTGAATCTTTTACTCCATTTTATTATATATATATATATATGAGTCTTTTTGAGGCAGGATCTCCCTGTAGCCCCACCTGACCTGGAGCTCACCATGTAGACCAGGTTGGCCTTGAACTCATAGAGATCTACCTGCCTCCGCCTCCCAAGTGCTGGGATTCAAGGCATGTGCCACCATGCCTGGCATTGTTATCATTATAGTAATACACTTTGACTTCCTTTTCTGTGTAAAGCAGTATCTCCTAAATGGTTCTGCTTGGCTATTATCATTGAACTTAAAACAGCTGTAGCAGCATATTTTAGAATGTGAACTTTGATCATGTATGAAACCTCTACACTCTTAATTCCATAACTCTACCTTTTGTTTTTGATTCACTGTGGTGTTTTGAATGAGAATGTTTCCCATAGACTCCAAGTATTTGGACATTTTGTCCCTAGTTGGTGGTGCTGTTTTGGGAGGATTTTGGAGATGTGGCTTTACTGGAGAAGCATGTTATTATGGGCAGTCTTTGACACTTAAACCTTGCCAGATTTCCAGTTGCTCTCTGCTTACTGTGCATACTTTAAGATGCGAGTGCTCCAGTTTCTGCTCTGGCCACTTCTTGCCACCATGCCTCCCTGCCATGATAGACTCTTACTCCTCTAGAAATGTAAGCTCGAAAAACTCTTCCTTCTATAAGTTTCCTTGGTCACGGTGCCTTATCACAGAAACAGAAAGTCACTAATAGTCACAACACACATTTTTATTTTATATGCATTAATAAATTATAAGTGCAGTATTTGAAAACATATATTTGTCATTTTATGTTTATATTAAAGTGAAAATTTATTTACATTCTACAATTTATATAAACAATTTCTAAATCTGGCTACATCCCTACCTTTACTGACAATTTTTTTTGAGACAGAGATCCTATTAGTCACAACTGGCCTGAAACTCACTATGTAGATCAGGCTGGTGCAGTCACCACCAGCAGTGGCCACTCCTCCATTCTCGTGGGTGCCGCTCCTTTGTTCTCATGGGTGTCAAGGCTGCTCCTCCGCTCACCCTGGGCTGAGGCCGCTCTTCTGCTTGCCCTGTGCTGCCTCCTGTCATTGCGGCTTCTGCCCGGTCCTGGACCCCAGGGCTGGTGAGGAGGCTGTGTCAGCAGAGCTGCATTCAGACACAGGAGACCAGGTTCAGTGACACATATCTGCTTTACTGCAGGAAGGCACAAGCTTATATAGAAGTAGGTCCAATCACAGCACAGCAAGTAGGATACCTTATTAGCATAACAGGTTTAGCGACCTATCACAGTACAGCAAGTAGGATACCTTATTAGCATAACAGACAGCATCCTATTATCATAACAGACTTAACATCCTATCACAGAATAGTGGGTAGGATGCCTCATTAGCATACTGGGTTTCAGATTACAGAGCCTGGATTCCTGGAAAACATGTGACCCTGACTGTTGCAATACTTAAGTGTTGCAATTTTGGAGTCCAAGGGTGGTGATTAGGGAGTGGTGAGCTCTAGACATCAGTCTCATGATCTGCCAATGGGAGCAAATGTCACAAGGCATTCCTTGTGGCTCCAGTGGTTGGGCCGTTGCCTTGGGCCTGCTGTATGGCTGTCAGTAAGACTTTCACCCTAGGCTCAAGCCTGTCTCCCACAGGCTGGCCTCAATTTCACAAAGTCTACCTGTCAATGACTCCCCAGTGCTGGGATTAAAGGTGTGGCTAGCCCTGCCTGAGGATATATTATCTTTCTCATGTTAGCAAGTAACATTCTTTTATTTCATTTGAAGAACTCTATTGTTTAGTTTTTTTTTTTTTTAAATGAAATCCTTTTTTCCTGGGTATATCTTTCTTTTATTTCTAAAAGACAGGTCCTCCAGGTAAAATTTCTGGGCTGGCAGCTTCTCCCCCTTTTAATACACTGGGTAGATCATCCTACTCATGCATGTCTCACAAGGCTAACAGCCAATAATATTTGCCAACAGCCTAATAATATTTCCTTGAATTTCTTTTCAGTGCTTTCAAAACTTCAATGCATGGAGTATTTTTGTGTTCTCATTTTTTTTTCATGTTTCCTGAAATTTTGCATCTCTGTCTTCACATTTACAGAGGGACTCTCCTTCATCAGTCTTTACTTTTTTCAGGCTTTCAGGAGAGATGCATCTTCACCAATCAACTAGACTAGGTGTTCTGAGGCTTCTCTAGCCTTTTCTATGGATACATCTCTGCACCTTTTGTTCCATTTCCAGGAAGGGCATCTTAGGATTGCATTGCTTCTCTCATTCTTGCAGATGTAAGCTGTGTTCTGAGCTTCCCATTATTTTTCTCAGGACAGACTCTGTAAGACACTCATCTCTTTTCACTGTCTCGCAGATTCAAGTTGACTGTCTGCATGATGCAATATACTTGCCATCTGTAAGGGAATAATTAGTGGGCCAGCCTGAGGTGGATGAGGCCTGTGGATATTTTCATGCTCATGCACCAATTGGGAGGTGGAGATTCTACAAATGAGACATCTTATTTGGTCTTAGGTAAGCCTCCCTTTAGTGTCTCTACTTCAGTTTCTAGTGTTCACCATCCCTCCCCTAGTAACCAACCTCTTCCAGTGAGTCAGTCCTGCCATTCACCTTAGTATTATTGTTGGAGCATGAATGGAGTGCTTCTTGGGCAGCATCCTTTATGGTTTGAGAAGCCAGAATCTGATTCGCTCTTACTTTTCTCTATGTGAGAATCTGCATACAGTTCTCATGTGGTACCTTTGAGGAATAGATGATATAGGTAAAGTGAAGCTTTTCTAATTCTCTTTGGGATATATCAGTCTATTTCATTACAACAATATGCTGCAACTTCTCCATGAGACTCCTACAAAGGACTCTCATCTGAGTAGCTGTCAAAGCTTGTACTTCTCTGGAGGATGACAGAAGAAAGTCCCTATTTTGGGCTGGGGATACAGCTAACTCAGTTGATAGAATTCTTGTGTAGTGTAGCAATGCTCTGAGTTCCATCATTAGCATCACACAAAACCAGGTGTGGTGAGCACTGGTAAGATAGAGGCAGGAGGATCAAAAGTTCAAGGTCATTATCAACTGCATAGAAAGTTCTAGCCTGGTCTTAGCAACATGAGACCCTATCTCAAAACCAAACAAATAAAAAAGAAAGCTACTATTCTGCATCTTGTAGACATCACTTTTTCTCAGTACACTTTTATCACTACTATCAAGAGTACTATTAAAAGGACAGCAAATGTTTACCCTCAGTGTGTATCTGAGGAGTGCAATGCTATTTTCATATACAGCAGGGAGTAGTGATAGATGATTATAATTATATTATAAATAATAATTATCTCCTAGTTTAAATAAATTTTGACATCTTGATTCTAAGTAGTCAAACTATGACAAGCTTTGTTTCTGTCATGAAATTAGGATGCAGAAATTTTAAATGCATCCTGTTTAGTTAATGATAAAAGCAGACTATTCAGGAAAGTCATGTTTAGAATTGATAGCAAATGTGTAAATAGAACCATTAAAGAATTTGATAATTGAATTTTCCTGTGAGAAAATGTTTAGCTCTTAGTCACTTGCGGCAGTTAGTTTGTGCTATAACTTACTTTGTTAGGAGGTCTTTTTATTGTAAGTAAAAAAAAAACCTTCTGATTGAAGACCAGAAGCTGCTGAACATCTCATGTAAAAGAAGGAAAATTATTGAATCAGTGAATCTATTCCTTTAGAGTTCTTGCTGTTAACTTTGTAGAAATAAATTTTAACAAATGAGACTATAATTACTAAGGTTATTTACTTTGTGTTAAGATAGAAACTTTAAATACCAAGTTATGTTTATAGAATACAAATATAATTCACAAATATAATCTGTCAAAGCAAAAGTTTAGCCTAAACCATAGAAATTCTATGGAAACTTTAATTGGACCTAGGAATTTGAATCTTAATATTGCATAGTTTGAAATAAGTTTTAAACCTAGTCTTATTGAAGAATAAATATTTACTAAGGGAAACTATATTGGAAAATGCTTCATATTCCTTACTAAAAAGGGGACAGCATTATGGTAATAGGCATTGGAACTGATATTGAGCAGCAACATGGAGGGACTGGGCATCCATTTATTATTTCTGTTCTATCTTTCAATATAAACATGAGGAATATTGTTTTTATGATGGCATTTTAGGATTAGCAGATTCTGTTCTCTGTATAACTGGTTGAGTAGGTTATCATGAATAATTTTGGATTTGTGAAATGCTTTCGCTGCCTCCTTTAAGGCAGCTTTATTTTGGTGTTCTTTCTAATTATTTAGCTCTTAATTCTGGTCCTATTTTATCCAGTTTTTCCTAGTATTTCCCTAAAGATGATTGCCTGTATATTCATGACATAATTAATTGTAACTTTTTTTTGGTAAGATGATTGTGTAGTTTTAATAGCATGATAATTCTCAGTAGTAGAAGAGTTGGACAGTGCTTTCTTATCTTTCTTATATGCTTTCTTTTCTTTCTTTTATTGGGGTTTACTTCAAAGAGTTTGTAAAAGATTGCTATATTTCTTTAAAATTAAGAAACATTTGTCTGTGAATCATTTTGAACCACGAGAGAATTACGTCCCAATAATAGTACTCAAGATTGGATGGAGACCTGCTCAGCTGAACTTCAAGCAGACATTCTCTCAGGATCCCATCTGGGTTCCCGAACAAGAGAAAACACTGGTATGTGTGGATTTGTGCGATGAGTTACATGATAATTTGTTATAAAATGGAGTGGATCTCACAATAAGTATAACATGTTATCAGTGAGACACTGAGATAATAAGTAGGGCTTTCATTAAAAAAGAGTCACAAACCAAGTTGAATTAAAATCATTTCTACTCTACAGACATATAGTGTAGGAATTAGTCATGAAACCATATTAAGAATCCTCATTGAGATTTCCTTGCATAAATTGATTCACTTTCCCAGTAGTATGTTTGACATAGTTTCAAATAATTATTACACAAATAATTAATCAACAATCTTACTTAACCCTTGTTAGTATAAAACAATCACAGTGTTGTTATGCAACAGAATATTAAACTGAAATTTTACGAAGTTGAATCAAAGAGCCCCAAGCAAGGATCCTGATGTCCCCTGCTTCAGAAACAAGCACCTGAGGCAAAATGGCTTTTTCTCAAAACAAGACTTAAAAATACTTTTATTAATTCTTTTAGAATTCCATGCAATGTATTTTTATCTTACTCACCTTCTTCCCTGCAGATGCTCTCAGGTTTACCCCATATCCCTGTTCCCCTAACTTCATAGCCTCCTTTTCTTTGAACCTGGAATAGAAATTCTTATTTTGGTCATATATTTCAATGCTGCTCTGTTTTTGAACATATATTAAAAACATGGTCTGAAAGCAGTTTAGGCATAAGTAAATCTTCATAATATGACATAGGATAAAACACTCAAAGATTAAATTTTAGTTATACATTGTCAAATTTTACTCAAAACAGAGAAAAATGGAAGACAACATTAACTGTACGTGCTACAAGTATTATAAGTTTCTTAAAACACATTACCAATTTTCAAAATTGCTATAGTAGAAAAGAACTGGTCTTTAGGATGGGCCCAATGGATGGACCCACATTGAAGGACGTTTAGGGGCACAAATCAGGCTCCACATGCTGTATCATATATATGAGGGAACATTAAGTTGGGTGGGGGCAGTGGGAAGGGGGGAGGAGAGGGGAGGGATCTAAATACCATCAAACTACATTGTATGAAAAATCATAGAAATTCAATAAAAAAATCAAAGTAAGGCTGGGCGTGGTGGCACTCGCCTTTAGTCCCAGCACTTGGGAGGCAGAGGCAGGCGGATCTCTGTGAGTTTGAGGCCAGCCTGGCAAAGGGAAAAAAAGAATGATCAAAATGATTCATTTTATCTTAAACCCAACCTGTGTGCTTTTTATTTAAAAGTCACATTCTTTTGTGCTAATGTCTGGAGTATATTGACCTATATTTGTATTTTATGCTTGTTCTCCATGCTAGTGAGAGTTTTAAGTAAAATGATTAAGCATCACTTCATACATGTGAAATGACATTCCTGGCATGCAACAGTCAATCAAACTGGAAAGCATCTTCCTTAGCACTGTTAGGTGAAAATGAGCACTGGATCTTAACTCTGTTTTCTGTCTATAGGTTTGCCTTTTGTAGATACTCAGGAAACTATATAACATATGTCCTGTTTACTTTTGTCCAGTATGGACAAGGTTACCATCCATCCATTCATGTGCAGCATGTATTGACATCATTTAACTTTATGCTGCAGCATAGTAAATAATTTTGATTATCTACTTGCCAGTTGATGGACTTCTTGATTGTTTCCACCATGGGACTATTATGAATAATGCTTCTATTGACATTTCTGTATCATGCATTTTTACTTTCCTGGGTAGATTACTAAAAGTAGAATTGCTGGATTTCATCTCATTCCATTCAGAATGTCTAGGATTAAGAGTGCAAATGACACCAAATGCTGGCATGGATACACAGAAAGGGGAACCCACATAGGCTGTTGGTAGGTTGCAAACTGATACAATCATTGTGGAAATTAGTATGGAGAACTCATAAAAGAACCAAAAATAAATCTACCACATGATCTGATCATACTGCTCCTCTGCATAGACACAAAGGACTTCTCCTACTATAGAGAAAAGTCATACTGAAAAAATACACATACCACAACCATGTTTGTTGGTGCTCTTTTCATAATAGCTAAGAGAGAGAAACAACCTAGATGTTACTCATCTGATGAATGGATAATGAGAATGTGGTACATTTATGATGGAGTTCTATTCAGAGGTAAGGAAAGACAAAGTCATGAACTTTGCAGGTAAGTAAATGGATGGAACTAGAAACTGCTACACTTATTGAAGTAATGGAGGCTCAGAGAAACAAGTAAAATATGTTCTCACTCATTTGTGGATATTAACTCCAAATCCTTAAATGTGAGTATACTGATGTAACTGCAGGAGATAGGAAAATGGAAATGAACCATGGAAATAAAGGGGATGTAGGAGCTCTAGAGAGGATAGTAGGACACAGGTGTTATTAAGGGAGAAATTGCAAAGGGGGAGGAACTTTAACTGGAGAGGGAGTAGGGAGGATTAAATGGGAGAGATAAATAATGCTGAGATAGTATGAAAAACCAGAGAGAATTGTATTAGTTCAAAGTCATACTGAAAAATGCATCAATATATGAGTACATGTGTATAGCTAAAGGCTATATAATAAAAAAAATACAGTGTCAGAAAGGAGAAACCTACCTTAGAATTGTTGGAGTTGTTGGTTAGTGTGGTCTAATAGACTCCAAAAATAACATAGGATGTTGACACAACCCCAATTGCCTCCCAGAACTTGAAGGTAAGGCCCTATTATTGAAGACAGGCCACACTTCGGACATAGGACTTGAAACAATCAAGCTGGAACTGACCTGAAAGCCTCCTCCCTGCAGACTAGCTCTTATGGTGCCAGAGGATTCTATGCAAGTTGTCAAGGGAGAAAACCCATCAGTGGTCCTACCTAGCTGTAAAGCTTAATAAACAACAGTGACTGACCAGAAAATAATTGCTATTGATGCACTAGTGGCACCAGTGTTGGGGGTAGTCAACAGCTGTCTAATAGAATTAAGGCAGCTCAGTGGGAGGGAACTCATGTGGTATTGTAAGCATAGCCAAATGCACATGACTAGAAAGGTCATAGATCCTAGAGAAAAACCCACTTTTGCCTTATCCCTAGATCAAATATGCATCCTTATATTTACAGACAAATGTACCTTTCACCTCTCATCAAAGAAGCTTCTTTTTTAAAAATAGTTTTTAATGATTTTTATTTTATATGTATGAGTATTGCCTGTATGCATATAAGTGCATCCATGTCATGCAATGCCCATGGAGGTCAGAAGAGGGTGTCAGAGTTCCTGGAACTGGAATTACAGATGGCTGTGTTGGGTCCCAGCACCATGTGCGTGCTGGGAACTGAACACAGTCCTCTGCAAAAACAACCAGTTCTCTTAAACTCTAAGCCATCTTTCCAACCCTAAAGCTTCTTTTAGCAACATATGGAGACTATTACAGAATTCCAGAACTATCAAATGCAGAGAGGACATGTCTATGGGGCGCTTAACCCTAAGTGACACATTTTCAGTGCAACCTCTACACATAGGAGGAATGCATCTCTCAACGTTCATCAGACAAGTTTCCTTATGTAGCAAGTGGTGACTAACACAGAAACCCACAGCTGGTGAATGCATAGAGAACAAGAAGCTGCAGAGTGCTTATCCCTGAATAGGACAGGTACTTCAAACCTCTGCCTCCCAAGGCTCAGAGATCACTGCAGAAGAGGAGACAGAAAGATTGTAATAGGGGGTGGATGATCGCAAAGAAACAGTCTTCCAGACAGCTGGTAATTTACTATTATGAACTCATAGTAATGGTGACATCATGTATATATCATATGAAAGCTGAATTTAGACAAAATAGCTGTATAGACACAGGAAGTGGGAAGGAACTCCCAACACAACCTAAGGAACTTGTGGTAATTGATGGTTGCTGGGAAGGGGAAAGTGTGTTTCACAGAGATGAGATTCTTGATGGACCTAGTGGATGGACCTACACTGAAGGACGTTTGGAGACACAAATCAGGCTCTATAGGCCAAATAATGTACATGAAAGTTCATTCTATTGGGCAGGAGCAGTGGGTGAGGTGCAGAGAGGGAAGCAGATTTGAATACCATCAAAATATATTGTATGAAAATTTCAAAAATTCAATAAAATTAGAAATTTAATAAAAAATAGAGTTGCTGGATCATTATAATTTTTCATGGAATTATTATTACATGGAAAATTGCCATCCTGATTTGCATAATGGTACCTCATTATGGTTTTGTTTTAATTCCCTGGTGGCTCAGATGGGTCTTTTCATCTGCTCATCAGCCATTCCCGTATCTTCTTTGGCGAAATACCTGTTCAATTTTTAACACAAGTTCTTGATTATTTATGTAATTCTGAATATTTCTCCCATTCTTTGGCTCGACCTTTCATTTTCATGACAGGCATATTTTGAAGTGAGTTTCCTTCTTTCTTTTGGTTTTAACCTTTTTTTCAATATGTAAGTATGAAAGGCTATAACATTGTCTTTTGGCATTGCTGTAGCTGTCATAGATTATTTTTAAATTTAAATTATCAGACATTATTGGACAGTCTAATAGTTTTTATGATTGCATTTTCACACGTAGACAGTGTTCCTCGCTCTCACTCTCCACTCTCTTACCCATCATGCTTGCCTGTGTCTATGTGCAGATGAGTGCCAGTGCCTACAGAGGCCAGAAGAGGGCACTGACTCCCCTGATGCTTGCATTGCTGGAGGTTGTGAGCTTCCCAGTGTGTGTTCAGGGTCTCAAACTCAGGTCCTTTGGAAAAGCAGTATACACTCCTAACTTTTGAACTGTTTCTGCAGCCACTCCTCATGTCTTTTAAAGAAATATCTATGTCAATGAATTTTGATTTATTTCTTTTGTTTGTTCAGTTGTAAATGTGTTATAATTTTCTTTATGATTTCTTTTTTTGACCCAGGTATTATTTTGAAATATTTTGCTTAATTTTCAAGTGCTTATTGATTATGTTTTTTAAAATTTATCTCCTTTATTTCAGATTTAGTTCTTCTGTGATTTTGGCTTAATATATTTTCTTGTACAGATGATGCCATGTGTACTTTGATGAATGTATTGGCATCTAGGAGGAGTTAGTGGATAGCCATTGTAGAGCTCTATGTGTTACTAGTCCACATTCTCTTCAAATATTTTATTAATTGCTGAGAACTGAGTATTAAAATCTCAAGTGTTTGTGTTTTTAAAAAAGATTTTTCAACATTAGGCATCTGTTTCAGTGAACATTTCAGCTATCACAATTTTCTGATACAGTGATTCGTGTCATAATGAAAGGCACCTCTTTGTAATAGTGTTATTTAAAATATTTATTATTTTAATTTTATATGTATGAGTGTATTGCATGCACGTGTATAAGTGCACCTGTGTCATGCAATGACTGAGAAGGTCAGAAGAAGGCGCCAGATCTCTTGGAGCTGGAGTTATGGACAGTTGTTAGCTGCTTTGTGGGTTCTGGGAATCAAACCCTGGTCCTCTGCAAGAGCAGACAGTGTTCTTAACCACGGAGCCATTTCTCCAGACCTGTAATAGTGGTTTTGATACAAATTCTATATTATCTTATATAACTGTGATCATTCCATCGTTCTCTTACTATTTTGATAGTAATTTTCACTTCTTTTTTACTTCAAGATGTGTTTTGAATCTAAAGCATTTATCTTATGGATTTTATGTAATCATGTATTGCTTCTATAATTTTTTTCTTTATGGTTCTGAGAATCAAACACAAAGACTTATGTACACATATTAGGCAAGCACTTTAACCCTGAGCTAGCTACAGACCCAGTCCCTGGTCTCCTTTGTGTATATTCCTTTGTGAGAAGAAAATATATTTTTTTAAAGTG
Organism: Nannospalax galili; assembly: GCF_000622305.1. Taxonomy (NCBI): domain Eukaryota; kingdom Metazoa; phylum Chordata; class Mammalia; order Rodentia; family Spalacidae; genus Nannospalax; species Nannospalax galili. Next base: position 1,327,191 of record NW_008357649.1, read on the forward strand.
GACCAACTTAATTCATTTTCAATATTTTTTCTCTGATTTTCAGAAGTCTGGAATACAAAATACATTTCAACTTGATGGAATTTATTTCAGATGGATACCAATCTAGTCCTTCCCTTTTAGCCTGGCTTCATGGTTTTGTTGTTGTATATATTATATCTGTCTCTCATGTAAACCTCGCCTTTGACTTATGGCTGTAATCATTGCCTGGTAGAATCTTATGGTTTTCTTGATGATAAGAAAATAAATCTGTGTACTCTTCATGTAGTACTGTGGATTTACATGACTTATACACACACACACACACACACACACACACGCATGAGAATAAATATAGATCTTAAAGAAAGAAATGAAAGTAGAAGGAACCAGTTTGGGGGAGTAAAGTATGAAAAGTGAGGTTGAAATTATCCCCCTTCTGATGTTGATCTGTTTTGATAGAACACATTAATAGTTCAAACTGTCTTCAGGTCACCCTGGGTTTTACTTTTGTGTGGTCATTTCAAGTCTCCTACTGTGTGCTGACAACCTCATGGTCAGCTAGGTCTATGGATGGCTTGGCTCCTCTTTGGCACCTGGTATAGGGTGATGCTTATCCTGTACATACCACAGCCTCAGACTACTCAGATTAGTAAAGCAAAGCCAGGCATTTAACTGACCAAGCCCAAGGAGCGATAGATGAGGGCATCCTAAATATATATATATATACATATATATATATATGTATATGTTACTGTTTATGACTAAAGTTCATCAGATTTTTCAAGTATAAATGCTTCTCAAGTCACTGGATCCTTATTTATTTATTTATTTATTCTTTTTATAGGAAACATATTTTCTGATTTTTTAAATCTCTTTTTGCATTTGGGTGAAGAACTTGATGTTCTCCTTACCTGTAGCCAGAAGCCTCACTGAAGGTACTGTATTCATGGGACAAGGGAATAATGCTAGTTGCAAGACATCATCAAAATTAAAATAGAGTTCATCTCACTTGCCTGCCTGATGAACTTTCTGTCAAATGCAACCAAACTTTGAATGATGCCAATTCATTAATATAGGAGCTAGAGCCAAGCCAAAAGAAATATTGATTTATCCATTAAGCAGTAAAGAAAGTAGCTAGGCAAAATAAGAAGGAAACACTAGGTTAAAATTATTTATAAACCAGTTCTGCCACACAGGATTTAAAAAAGTATGTATTTGGGTAATTTAGGGGTGGCTAAATAATGCAAAAGTTATTCTCTGTTGAAATGAGAGTCAGATTAGTCATTATCAATTTAATGATGCCAACATTTTTATATTTGTGTAGTGAGTGAACTTGTGTAGTAACATGCAAGAAATCTTGTTACTGATTAACAGCTCACTTTGACTTTTCAGTGGATTGAAACCTTGAGAGAGATCTTATATTAATTTAGCTTTGTCTGTTAGTGCTATTTTGATAGTTGATAGTTATTTTATAAACCAGAGCTTCATCAAGTCTCTTAGAGGATGTATAATTTTATTAATAATGCATTACAACAGGCATGAGTGCCTTTTTATAAGTAGGTAAAACATATGCTAACCTTAAGGGAAATGATCTAAAATGAGGGACTACTCAAGAAGTTAGCTAAGATTTAGTCTGTTTTTGGTTCAAAGTTGATAATATTTAAACTGGCTTTCAAAATAGACAAAACAATAATGGTAAAATATATACAGCAACGGAAGTTTAAAATGTGCAGAAACTGAGAAATTAGAAAGCCTAGAGAAGACAAAGGATGAAATTCACACAAAAACAAAGGAGATTGTTTGATAAAGGGAGCTAAATACAAACACTGATGATCCTGGACTTCAGTGGGTGTCCAGTGTAATGAACCCACTGGAAGTCAAAATATCACAGTTGAAAATGCATGCACACTGTATAACACTGGTCATTTATCTTTGATTGAGAGGTTGAATCGTAGTTTCCTCTCACTGCTAGTGTCCAGCATCATGGGAGAGTATGGTCCCAGAAAAGATAAAAGTTCAGAGTGTAAGATATGATTTGTTTAGTACAGATTTCTTTGAAAACATCACAATGTAATAAATAATAAGTTGAACTATTATAAGTCAGGGAAGATCGTATAGTGGGGTGCCAGATCACATCAGGTTGAGAAGGAAGAGCCTGAATTATTTCGGTTTCAAACTTCCTTTCCTCTCTTCAATCCCTTTCCTACTTCTATTTTTGTTAACTTCCCAGATCCTCTGCCTTCCTTAAAATAAAGAAGACAGAAGATACTGAACCATTTCGGGTGCATTTCCATCCATGCAAAAGCCGTCCATTTATACCTTTGTTGCCATCCATTTTTGATGCCTCAGATGGAAGCTAATGTGCTGGTGCTTTCCAAGCGATGCACTCTGCTTTTCTTTATATTGTTTAGTTCTCTCATGACTAGCCTGCTAACATGATCTTATTTTGCACATGAGCATCTTCCCTACCTTCCATATATTTTCCAATTTGTCATTTGTGTTTAAGTTTTGAAATGTCTTGAATATGCTAGAGTCATGGGTTTTCCCTCTCCGACTCCTCTCTGCTCCTTAACCTCACGCCATGTGGCTTCTGCCCTGACACTAGGAGCCATCCTTTCCTCAGAACATTCCTATTGCTAAATCTACTGATTTTTTTTATTCTGCTCTTAATAAACCATTTTTCCCTTATTACTTTTTCTTGGACTATCATAATACCCCCAAGTATTTTCTCACTTCTCATTTCAAACTATCCATGTATAGCTTTATCCTGTATCCTGGCTCCCTAAAATAGTTAGTTAAATCTTAAAGGCGTTAATGATTGGGTGTCAGTGTTATCACATGAACTGTGGAATACTGTTTATTAAAATGATTACTCAAACTATTCAGCAATTGTAGATATGATATTTTTTTCTTTGGGGATCAGTAGCTACTGTATGTTCTCTAAAATGAATAAAACTATACACTGGCACATCATTTTTTCATTCCTCTGACTTTAAAATTAGCTAACTATATCAATAAAGGTTACTATTCATTTTCAAGCCTTCGTCCCTTATCAGTAAAATGAAACATTTGCCTTATTTGGTCTTAAAGGGAATTTTTCACTCTTAAAAATGTTTTACTGACTGGGCATGGTGGTGCACGCCTTTAATCCCAACACTCAGGAGGCAGAGGCAGGTGGATCTCTGTGAGTTCGAGGCCAGTCTGGTCTACATAGTGAGTTCCAGGACAGCTGGGGCTACAGGGGGACCCTGTCTCTAAAAGACCAAAAAAAAAGTTTTACTGACTAAACCTTTTCTAATGATATTGACTGATAACATTGAATTTTTCCAAATCTGTTATGAATCTATTATGTCAAAAGTCAACTGCAAAAATTATAACGTGCAGTCATGATTTTCCAGGAGGCCCTGGTGCCACATTGAACTATACCTTTTGTTGGTGTTTCACCAAGAAATACTAAATCTTAAATCAAGACATTCTCTTCTCTCTTGTGTTCTTCAGACTATGTTGAGAGCTTAAAGGAGCAGTACAGACATCATCTTCTGCCAGTTTGAACAGAATCTAGCTAATCCACTTGACATTGATTCATTCAAGTCATCTTCTTAAGAGCAGTAGAGAGGACAGCTGTCAGAAAATTCCTATCACGGCTGAAATGTAGCTGCCAATGTTTATTTTTTTATACTGTCAGATGTAGAGGAGGCTTATTCTTTGTGTGCCAAATAGACTTTCAGTATTCTTGGCTTTATAAGTAGAGTGCAGTCATTTGCTTTAAGAAAAATAGTAGATTCTGGTGGTTTTTAACATTGTTACTGTATAGCTGTCTGTGAAACAGGAGCATTTTCAGTATCAATATTACCCAATCTTTGATATTTTTCTTTATAGAAATTAAAGCTTAATTTTAGACAGCTTAAATTAAAAGCTTAATTATATTTATTAAAATAATGCTATGAAAATCATAATCTATTATTAGCTTTATAAGAACAAGATAGAATTCTCATTTCCTGTCTGTAATGTTACTCATCTACTTAAGTTGTTTTTACCATGTTAATGATGATATAGGACCCTTAGTGTCATAAAAAAACCTGTGGTTTTGTTTCCTGGTCTCATCTGGTATGGTAAACATCAGGACAACATGGGTAGCTCCAGAGAGGAAGACAGGAAAACTATTGAAGTTAGAGATAAGTGACAGGAGTCCCTTGTTCATTCATGAATAATTGAGTTGCTCACAGCTAACACTGAATGCAATCTGAAAAGAGAGTTTTCTTACAGATAATTTACAACCACCCTCTGGAACACTATTATAATTCATATACAAAACTATAATGAGTATAAGGTGAATTTGCCTTCTGTATTGTACAGTGCATGATATGTCCAACATTGGTGGTGATGAAAAAAAGCCAAGCCCTTTTCCTCATGGAGAGAAAAAAATAAAGATATGTGAAAAAATATTTATACTATATGATAAATATTGGAAAAGTAAATGCCTAAAACTTAACTGAGGAAGACCTATTAGAGTCCCTCTTTGACCAGTGGATACTGACAGTCAGATCTAGTGGATGAGAAATTGGCCATGTAAAAAATGTAGGAAACAGTGAGCTGTGAGCTGAGTCACTCTCTTTTTTGCTTCTATAACAAAAATACCATGTCCTGGACTTCCACATAATCATCAGCACTCATTGCTTATGGCTCACCACATACTTTGAATCATGGATCCTCCAAATGTGTTGAAGGCTTGGTCTCTGCTCCCTGGGACTATTGGGAGGTGGTAGAACCTTTCAGAAGTGGTGCTGAGAAAAAGGAAGCTAGGTCGTTGGGGTCATGCTCTTGAAAGAAATTGTCACTGGTTGAACCCACTATGTCTTGAAATGGTTCATGTGTTGAATGCTTGTTCTCCAATGCATGAGTGTTCTGTCTGGGTCATGACTGCTCTAACCTCATCAATGAATTTATCTGTCAATGGGTTCATAGCTAAATGGACATTGGGAAGTAATGAAGGCTGTAGAACGTGGGGCCTTGCTGAGTAAAGTAGTTTCTGGGGACATGTCTTTGGGAACTGTGTCCTGTCCTGCTCCCTCCTCTGCTTCCCTGTATCCATAAGGTAAACAGTTTTGCTCATCCACAGCTTTATTTCTCCATGCATTCCCCACCATAACATTCAGCTTCACCTTGGGTTCAGAGCAGTGGGGCCATGGCTAAAACCTCTGAATCAGTGAGGCAAAATAACCTTTTCTCTTTTAACATTGTTTTTTCTCAGGTATTTTGTCACATTTTGTCACATTAGCATGGGGATATTGTGATAATGGTCTCTTTCTCCTCTTTTCTCCTCTGTCACTCTTAGGTAAGCATCCTCCTCTACTATGTACTGTGCACGATGTAGTGTGCAACCACAGGCCCCAAGCAATAGGGTCAAATGACCATGAACTGAAACCTCTGAAATCATGAGCCAAAAGAGACCTTTCTTATAAGTTAATTAGTTTAGGTGTTTTGTCACAGGAATGGAAAGCAGTTCTGGAGACTAGAAATTCCAGAGTGGAGTCACCAGTAGATTTTGTGCTTGTTGAAGGCCTGGCTCCTGATATGTAGCATTGTGACCTTAGTACATCCTCACATGGGGGAAGGTTTAGGCCTTGCTCTGTGGCCTGTTCATATGGGAACTTACTCCATTAACAAGGGCTTTACTTTCATATCCCAACCACCTGGCAAAGGTAATACCTCCTGGGGACTGGGCTCGATACAGAAATTTTGGGAAAGACAAAAGCATTCAGTTTACTTCAAGCTGTGATACATGAAAATAAGTATGCTTAAAGAATGGAAAGAAAATAGATCAGCTATAGTGCAGGGAGCTGAAGAAAGAGATTAAGCGAAAACGGCAACATGCAGCAATGGAAAAAGGTTTTATAAATTATCTGCACATAAAAACACTGTGATGATTTGAATGAAAATGTCCCCCATAGGCTCCTAGTATTTGGACATTTTGTCCCCATTTGTTGGCTCTGTTTTGGGAGGTTTTAGAAGGTGTAGCCTTTCTGAAGAAGCATGTCACTGGGGGCGGCTTTGAGAGTTCTTGCTGGATGTCCAGTCACTCTGCTTCCTGTGCCTGTTTCAAGATGTGAGCACTCAACTTTGTACTCTGGCCACCTCTGTCACCATGCCTCTCTGCTATGATAGGCTCTTGGTCCTTTGGAACCATAATTATGCAAAATAAACTCTTCCTTCTGTAAGTTGCCTTTGTCAAAGCGTCTCATCATAGCAACAGAAAAGTAACTAATATAAATATTCAATTATGGGTGAATGTTTCTGAGGGTTATTATGTGGCTTTGGTAATTCATCATAAGCAAAAAACAGGATATAAAAATCAGCAAATCGAAGGTCTCAAAATCCTGAGTCACCAATGAAGAACTTGAAAACTGCATGAACATCTTTTGTACATGTTTTTCATTCTTATAATCCTCAGCAAAACCAGCCTAGCTTAGTGACATGGTTCACACCATGTCTAGAAGTAGCAACAATATTTTTGCATATGTAAAACAAAGAGAACAGAGCCCTAAGGCTTAGAATGTATTAACTACTTTCTAATGAGTACATGCCACTGGTCTCTCAGATCTTTTCTGTTCCACCATCTTCAAAGGAGGAAAATGGTCAGCAACACTTCTTCCCACAGTGTCACTTACTCTTACCATATCAAAGGACAAGGCCACTGTAACTACTTAAGACACCCACACTGGAATGTTTCCTACAATGTGACTCACAATGTCTCATTGTAGTTGCATCTGTATGGAAAGAAAGGGACATGTAAAATATTTGGAACAATTACTAGCAATGATGAGATTATGAGTTATTTAAATTTTACTTATTAATTTTGTAAAGAACTTCAAAATATACTCTACTCAATGTATATTCGCATTCCTTCATGCATGGAGCCACATTTCAAAAACTGTGAATCTCCGTTCTTTGAAGACAGAACAAATCAACCCCCAGAAAGGCACTGGACTAGTAGAATATCTTTCAATAATGCAATAAAATATTTTTAGAAGTTCAAATGGAAAACAAAATGTAAGAGAGGCAGCATAAATAAATATCAAGAGCATAATTCTGAAATGATCAAAGTCACTTTTAAAATGGTAGTTTAATATGGTAGTTTGCATAAATTAGCACAAATCTATCCACAGTTTAGAGTATGTGTAGTCTATACACATATTCATTTAGTGAAATACATCCCAAGGATACTGTTTAGTTTCAGGAAAAATAGGGTTCTATTAGGGATAGGTGTAGGTAAAGAGAAATAAAACAAAAGCTTTGGTTACATCTATAAATTCTATTTCTTTAAAAAAGAAAAAATTACAAAAATAAACACAGTAATTTATATATCTAATTTATCAAAAAATCTTAGTACTTCCTCTAAATTATATTATTAATTAAACTTTTTCTATCTAGCTTTTGTTAAAAAGTCTAAAACGGGATAGAGAGGTGGCTCAGTGGCTATGAGCACTTGCTGTTTTTGCAGAAGACCCGAGTTCAATTCCCAGCACCCACATGGTGGCTAACAACTGTCTGTAACTTCAGTTCCAGGGGATCTGACCCTCTCTTCTGACCTCCACGGACACTGCACGACACAGGTGTACATGCACACAGGCAGGCAATACATTCATACACATATAATAAAAATACTTAAAAATTACTTTAAAAAGTCTAAAATTAGGGGCTAGAGAGATGGCTCAGCAGTTAAGAGCACTGACTGCTCTTGCATAGGACCTGGATTCAGTTCCCACCACCCACACGTTGGCTAACAACTGTCTGTACCTCTAATTCTAGGGGATTCAACAGCCTCTTCTGACCTCTGTGGGTATTGCACAACATGGATGTGCTTATATACATGCAGGCAATACACCATACTTGTAAAATAATAATAAATAAAATATTTTTAAAAGTCTAAATTATTTAATGATTATGACATGTACAAGGGAAAACAAGATTTTCTCAGAGATGAAGAAGAAAAGATGGTTTCATAATATTCCAAATAAACGTCAACAATAAGCCTTCAGTTCCCTAAGTTTTCACAACTGTCCTTTATGGTCGTCAATCTGACAGCACTTTCACCAAGTCTAACACTTTTTTAAAAATTGTTTTCAGTGAATTTTTGTGTATTTTATACAGAATAGCTCAAACAGTCTTAATCATCTTAATATACCCAGCCCCACCAGCATACTCCCACAGCCCCCTCCACTAGATCCCACATACTCTGTCATCCATATTAAGGCCCAATGTGTCAATTCAGTGTCCCCAGACGTCCTCCTGTGCAGGTCCATCCACCGAGGTCTAGTCAGCTTATCTAGAGTCTCTTGTTTTAGGAAGATCAGTTCTTCCTCACCCGGCAGTAATTATCTGCCAATGTTTCCTCAACTAAGATTGGGGTCTGCTGTTCATTTTTATGACCATTGCAAGGACATTTTGACAGAACAGTGGTTTAAAATATGTTTGCCAGTCCTAAGACTTTGATAATACTTTACTTTACCTGGGAAACATCCATGACTCCAACCAACAAGTTGATTCATACTTGGTGAGGCAAGCTGCTCCATGCTTTGAGCATTGTCAGGGAGTAGGGTCACGAGGTTTCTTCTCCATCCTCTATAATACAGCAGTTCTTATTTACAAGACCCAGGAGTCTGGAGTAGTCAAATTCCATCACGCGTTTTTCAAAATCAAATGGAACATATTTAAACACAGTTAAACTTTCTCCTTAGTGAGGCCTGTCTGTTACAGGGGTGTCAAAATCAGAGAATTGTCATTTCCTATTGTCTTGATGATTACATGACTGCTATGATGTCATATGAATGATTACATGCCAAAATATGACATCATAAAGTCAGCATTCCTCTCAGAAAGTACATTGGGCATTTCCTAGGACCTATGTCCTCTTCATATGAGGCTCTGCAGGGTGATTTCTCTGTGGGCTTAACTTCGCTGACCCTAAAACACCAGTGTCCTAGAATTTAAAAGCAATGTCTTATGATGGGAGAGAGTTCCATTGTCTGCAGGAATAGACAAATAACGTGTAGTGAGGAGAGTTGGAAACCTGTGTTGTAGCATCAGCCAAAACTGAATGGGCGAAGTAGCAGGACATGTTTAATATTTAATAAAGATTTGCTAGTAAAAATAGATCAAGTAAATATTAAAAATTAATCCTGTTTAATCTTATCCTTTTATACTATTCTGCATTTTAATAGATTAGGAAGATACATTTAAGTTCTATATTAAACTGCTAAGCCCCATGACCACACATGTTGTCATTATCTAATATCTTAGAGCATCTCAGATCAATTTAAAATTTTTAGTATTAAATAGGATACATATACTGAAGAGGACAAGAAGCAGAAAAGTGTTGCCAGGTTAATGCCATCAAAATTAGTACTCAGGTGAAGAATAGACCATTACAGCAGCTAAAATCAAAGACGTTTTCTTGGTTCTTACACTTTATGTAAATGAAATTATACTATGTGCATTCTCTCCTATGTTGCTACTTCAGCTTAGTTTTATGTAAGATTATCCATGGAGTTGTTTTCATTCATAGCAACTTTATTTCATTTCCATTGTCATTTAGTCTTTATCCATGCCCCTGTTTAGTCACATTTGAGTCATTTCAACTGTTACATAAGAAATACTGGTCTATATCCTAACACCGTGTGGCAGCATATGGATGTATCTGTATCTGTGATGGTCAATTTTAATTGTCAGCTTGCTTGGATTAGGAAATGTTTAGGACACTGGTGAAGTATAGCTTGTATATTTCTGTGAGAACATTTCCAGAGAGCATTAACTGAGGGTTCTCATAACCCTCTAAAAGGACAGATGCTGTGCAGATGTTTAGGTTTCCATGATTAATGCTTCCCATTAGGATTTCAAAGATATGCAAAACTAACACTAAAACAGGTAAAATATCAATTCCATTGTCATAGAATATTTCAATTTCTATCCATAGTAAATTAGAAAACAATTTATCATCAATTACTTTAAACTTTATTTGTGAGTGACATGTCTCTGAGTTGACTTATTTTCAAATGCAAATATTTTGGAGAAGATAGATAAACTAATTCATGACAAACAGTTCCTATTTAGAGTTTGGTGATTTATAAGGGATTTTCCTGTGTTCCAAAATTATAACATAACAAAATTTAAAAACTACTTTTTTCTTTAATATTTTTATTTTATGTGTATGAGTGTATTGCCAGCCCCAGCAGCCATCTGTTGCCACAGTTTCCTTAGGTTAGGTTGGTGTTTCTTCCCCACTTCTTCACGTCTATGCTGGGATTTTGTCTAATTTGAGCCAGCATGGGACTTGTGCATGCTGTCTCCATTGCTCTAGGTTCATATGAGTTCATATGACTATCTGCCTGGAAAGCTCTGTAAATCAAGATTTTTTAATGATCTGAAATATATCTTCTATCTTATCAAAGCAGAGAGAGGAAAAATGAAACCTGACCCAAACAGAAAAAGACTAGAGTGAAAATAACGAAATAGAATCAAATAACAAGAGAAATCAACACAACTGAAAATTGATTATTTGAAAACCTACAAAAGCCTAAAATACTGAATGAAAAATCAACTGACAGAAGAGAACAGAATAATTATTTCTATGTTGGGGAAAATGGACTTAAGAGCTAGACCTGCTACTAAATTTCAGATGTGATTTTACAAGCCCACAGTTTAAGTTCCTTAACCATTTGACACTAAACTTGCTCTCCACAGTGCGAGGGAAATGGTTCTGGCTCGCTGCTCTACCGTGTCCTGCAGTGTTGCTTGTTTCTACTTTTCTGTTTATTTTATTTTAAATTGATTTTTTGTGAGTTTCATACAATATATTTTGATCATATTTAGATCCCCTCACCCATCTGTACCCTCTATACCTTTCCCTACAAGGTTTCATGTACTCTGTCATATATATTAAGACCTACCTAGGCAAGTTTGTATCCTCAAATGTCCTTCAGTGTGCATCCATCCACTGGAGCCTGGTTAACATATCTAGTGCCACACCCTTAAAGAAAACCAATTGTATTTTCTTTCCTTAGTAGTTATCAGTCGCCAGTAGTTCCTCAACTAAGGATGGCACTTTTTACCTATTTCCTCACTTCTATGTGGAGATTTTTGTATTGCTTGAGGTCGCATGGGTCTTGTGCATGCTGCTACCAATGTCATCAGTTCATATAATTAAATCCTTGGTTGACTGTAAAACTGGATTTAGTTATTGTCATCAACTGTCAACCAGCTCTAGATCTCACAGTCTTTCCACCCGAGCCTTGGGTGGCAGAAGTCTGAAATAGGTGTCCTTTTCGGGGTTAGATTCTCTGTAGTCTCATATTCTCTACACATTGTCCAGTTGTGCTTTTTGAGTTAATCACAGTCTGTTGCATGAGGAAGCATCGCTGGTGAGAGTTGAGAGTTGAATTAATATTCCTTCTATACTCCACCCCCACATTCCTCTATGTTCCCTGAGCCTTAGGTGTAGAGGTTGCATTGTAGGTGTGTCTCTTAGGGCTACGCAACTCACAGACACTTATACTCTGCATTTGACCAGTTGTGAACCTTTGTAATTGTCTCCATCTCTTGCAGAAAGAAGTTTCTTTGATGAATGGTGAGAGGTGCACTTGTCTGTAAATATCAGGAAATATATTTAGAATGCAGTAAGAAATTATGTTGGTCTAGGGGTGTGACAAAAGTATGTTTCACTCTGAGAACTATGACTTCTCCAGCCATGAGTATTTGGCTATTTTTACAGTACCACATGAATTCCTTCCCATTGAGTGGAACTTAAGTCCAATTAGACAGCTGTTTATTACCCCAAAGATAAAAGTGCCACTACTGCATCAGTAGAGATTATTTGCCTGCTGATAATTGTTGTGGTTCAGAGACTTTACAGCTGGATGGAATCATTGATTGGATTTTTGATCCCTTGGCAGTTTGCATAATATCTTCTGACACTATGAGACTTGGTCTTAAGGAAGAAGGCTTTCAGATCAGTTCCAGCTCACTTGTTCCAAGTCCTGTGTTCCAAGTATGTCCAGTCTTCAGCAATAGGATCTTACCTTCAAGTTTTGGGAGGCAATCAAGGGCTGTGGCAATAGCCTATAATATTTTGGGTGTCTCTTGGATGACCCTGACCCTGACAGCTAGAATGGAGGTTTCCCATGCCTTGCACCGTGTTTTTTGTTATATAGGCTTCAGCTATACACATGCACTGATGTATATGTTCTATGTGTGTTTTCAGTAGGCTTTTTAACAAATATATTTCCTTCTGTTTTTTCACACCACCTGGATGTTATTACTCTCTTCTCTCTCTCTCCCTCTGTATAACCTTTCCCTGTTTTCCCTTTAATAACACCTATCTCCTACTATCCCCCCTCTCTTGAACTCCCTGTTCTCCTTACCCATAAGATTCTTTTCTATTTTCCTGGCGCCTGTGTTTACATCAGGATACATACATCTAAGGATTTAGAGTTAAGATCCACAAATGAGAGACTATGTCACTTGTTTGTCTGAGTCTGTGTTATGATTTCATTTTTACCTACCACTCTGTTGTGTAAATGTATCACATTTACATTATCCATTTTTCAGTTGAGGAAAATTTAGGTTGTTTCCATTTCCTAGCTATTGTGAAAAAAGCACCAACAAACATGCGTCTGCAAGTATCTTTGTAGCAGGATGTTGAGTCCTTCGGGCATATGCCAAAACAGTGGTATAACTGGATCATATGGTAGATTTACTTTTAGTTTTTAAAGAGTTGTACCAGTTTAACGGTTCCCATTTCTCTGCATCTTCATAAGCATTTGATGTCACTTTTTCTCTTGATCTTAGCCATTCTGACTGGGTTAAGATGAAATTTTAAAGTAGTTTTGATTCGCATTTCCCTAATTACTAAAGATGTTGAATAATTTTAAAGGCATGTCTTAGCCATTTTAATTATTATTTTGAGAGCTCTCTGTTCAGATCCATAGCCCATTTTTTAACTGGGCCTTTTGTTTTCTTGATTTTTAATTTTTGAGTTCTTTGTATATTCTGGATAATAATCTTTGGTCAGATGTATAGCTGGTAAAGTTTTTCTCCCATTCTTTGGGCTTGCTCTTCATTTGGTTGACTGTTTCCTTAGCTGTATAAAAGCTTTTTAAATTAAGGAGGCCCCAGTTTTCAATTATTGACCTTAATCCTTGAGAAAATGAAGTCTAATTTTAAGAGTCCATTCTAGCACCTATGTCTTGTAGGGTACTGCCCATGTTTTCTCCTAACAGTTTCAGCAAATCAGATTTGACACTGAGGTATTTGACTCATTTGGAGTTAGCTTTTCTGCAGGGAGATAGATATGGGTCTAATTTCATTCTTCTATACGTGGAAATCCAAATTTCTCAGTTCCATTTTTGAAGATGATGTCTTTCCTCCAGTGTATCTTTTTGTGCCTTTGTAAAATATCAGGTGGCTGAAATTGCGTGTACTCATTTTGGGTCTTCTATTTTGTGCCTGTGATCTACGTATCTGTTCTTGTGCCAATGCCATGCTATTTTTATGACTATACGTCTGTAATATTTTTTGAAATCTGAAACAGTATTTCCCTCCAGAATTGCTCTATGTGGTCAGGATTGCTTTGGCTATCCAGAGTCTTTTGTGCTTCTAAATTAATTCTAGTATTTTCTTTTTCAGTTTTATAAAGATTGTGAAAGAATTTGGAACTCTGGGCTGGAAAACATGTTGAATGCTTAGAGCTTAATGAGATGTTTTGTGGGAGTTTGGAAGATAAGGAGAGAAATGTGGATGGTGGAGGCCTGGCTTGTGAATTTTGAGAGTTATCTCAAAAACTATCTGGGCTGTTCGCGAAATATTTTGAATTGAGAATCTGTGGTTTCTGGTCAGCTGGGGTCAAAGAATTGGCTGTGGTTAACAGGAGGTCAGCACCATAGAAGTTAAACTTTTGCTTTACTGAAACAATTGATGCTGATAAGCTAGGGCTGCCTCTATCATTTTTAAGATTTATTGTGTTGTGGTCTTATAGAACACATGGAATTATTTAAATGTTTTAGTATTTGTTGAGCTCTTTTTGTGCTCCAGTATGTGGTATATTTTATAGAAACTTCTATGGGCTGCTTAGTAGAATGTGAAATTTTTGGTTCTTGGATAGAATAGTCTGTAGATGTCTGTTAAGGCCATTTGATATACAATATCATTTAATTCAGAGGTATCTTTGTTTCTTGTGTCCAGATGACCTGTCTATTTGAGAAACTGGGGTACTGAAGTCATCTACTATTACTGAATTGGAATTAATCTGTGTCTTGAAGTCCAGTAATATTGTTTTTATAAAATTGCATCAGAGTTTGTTACATATATATTCATGATTGTGATGCCTTCCTAGTCCATTGTTTCCTTGATCTTAATGTAGTGTCCTCCTTTACCTCTTCTGATTAATTTAATTTAAAGTACATTTTTTCAGATGTTAGAAGTGCAATACCTATTATTATTCTCGTTTGCTTGGAATATTTTTTTTAGTTTGTTCATCCTAAATTGTTGCTTGTCCTCGAAGGTAAGATGAGTTTCCTGTAGACAAAAAAACGTAGATTTTATTACCTAATCTATTTAACTAGCCTGTGTCTTTTGACTGAGGAGTTGACTGAGGAGTTGAGGACATTAATATTTAAAGTTATTATTGAAAGATGTGTATTACTGTCATTTTTTTTTCTGTTTGTGTTTTTGTTCCCCTTTGTGTTTCCATAATTATACATTCATGTGTTTTCTTGTTGTAGCCTCTTGGGTAGGGTCATTTCTTTCTTCAGTCATTTGCATTGCTTCAAGTAATCTCTGTAAGGTTGTTTTGATGGTTATGAATTCTTTCAGCCTATTTATATCATGGAAGATTTTTTCTTTCCCCTTTAAATTATGATAGACGGTTTTGTTGGGTGAAGTACTCTGAGTTGGCATTTATGATTGTTTAGAACTTGTAATACTTTGTTCCAGGCTCTTCTGACTTTTATAGCTTGTATCAAAAAATCAGCTGTACTTCTGATGAGTTTTATTTATATGTAAATTGTTTTTCTCCTGCAGCTTCAGTACCTTCTCTTTCTTCTCTACTTTTAGTGTTCTTACCCTGGTATGCCATGGGGAGTTTCTGTTCCGGTCCTGTCTATTTGTTCTGTGTGCTTCTTGGATCTGTATGGGTGTGTCATTCCTTAAGTTAGGGACATTTTCTTCTATAATCCTGTTGAAGATCTGGTCAGTGCCATTGTCCTGAGATTCTTCTCCTTCCTCTATGCCTATAGTGTATAGATTTGTTCTTTTCATAGTGTCACTCATTTTCTGCATATTCCAATCCTCTCTTTTTTAAAAAAAATATTCTTTGCCTGAGAAACATAATTCTCCAACTTTATCTTCAGCCTTGAAATTTGGTTTTCCATTTCATTCATTCTGTTAGTGAAGCTTTCTTTTCTTTCAAATTGGCTTTTTGTCTTTTTCAATCCCATCTTCATTTCAGCTTGAATTTTCTTCAATATTTCTGTCAGTTGAATTCATTTTCAATTCCTGAATTGTCTTTGTCATGTCATTCTGCCTTCTTTGAGTTATTGGTTTTTGTGTTCTTTAAAATCCTTAAATTCCTTGATCATGTTTATGATTGTTCTTTCAAGCTCTCTTTCTCTGGCTAGTTCACATTGTAGGATACCTCTATAGGACTAGTGGTGTTTGGAAGGAATATGTTTGTTATTGGGTATATGTATGCATCATTGTATATGGCCTTCTTTTATTGCTTGTATGTGTGATATGAAATTAAAGTCTGCTTTTATTCAGTTGAAGTTTGGTTCTCTTTGTATTGTTTTTGTGTCTTGGTTGCTTTTTGATCATCTATGAATAGTTAGTTGGTCTGTGCTTTAAGTTATCACTTTTGATTTATTAGGTGGATAGGATAGTCCAGGCAGGTTATTTGAGTGCTCTACAGCAGTGTGAGTGGGCCTAGTCCAGATGAGGGAAGATGGGGATCAAGTGGGTGGGTTCTGACAGGTTAGTCAGGAGTTCTCTGCCTAGTCCCAAGGCAGGATGATGGTGATCAAGTGGGAGGGTTCTGACTAGCTGATCAGGGTAGATATGGGCCCTGGAGAAGTATGAATGGGGCTAGTCCCAAAGCAGGGCAATTGCAACTGAGTGAGAAGAAGCTGAGTGACTTACCAGGGTGGTCTGGAGCTCTGTTGCAGGGAGAACAGTCCCAAAGCAGGAAGATGGGGGCCAAGTCACAGTTTAGTCTTTATAAATCACTACATGTGGTCAAGAAACTTGACAGTTGATGGAGAAACATGAAAATTCAAGAGTATCATTGTACTTAAAGTAAATGTGCTGTAACAACGTAGTTGTGTGGTCTCTATATTATGACTGCAAAGCCTACAACATTAGTGGCAATAGATTCACACTTCTCTTGAGTCTCTTAGAAAGACTCGTTTACCAGCCACCGTGGACTGAAGCTGTTCAGTTATCTCGAGTGACATCCAATTCTACTATCTTTTAAGTTCTGTGCAAAAGACTGCAGATAGTGAAGTGGTGAGACAGCGTGCACTACAAACCCAAGTAACCTTGGCGGATGCACCTGGGGACTTTCTCAGAGAAAGAAGTTTCCATGAGATAAAAAGTATTTTGACATGGAAATATCTTTATAACTCTGTAGAGTCATCAGTGTTTCTTATGGGAATTTTCTCTATCAAGATGAATTACACTATTATTTTTTTTCAGGTTTTAAAATGAAGGTTTCAAAGGGAGCAAATAGCAGGTGCCTAGAAAAGCAATAAGCTTGTTCTAGATTAGTTATAACTATATGAAAAATACTCAAAACTTTTACAGTGCATACTCTTAAAATATGTATAATTTGGAACTAAGTGAAGCTTCATGGACTGATGGCTACTTCAGGCCCTAAATTCTGACAGTTACTGATTGTGATTTTTGTCAGGATACTAAACTCCTTTGTCCCTGTTTCGTTTTCAAATAAAGCAGTCTGATAGAAGCTACTGCATGGCACTCTGGTGAGGATTATGTGCCACAAATCCCATAAAGCTCTCAGGCAAAAACCTGACAAATAGTGTCTTTATTTTGTGCTAGTAATTATTGGTGTTAGTATAATTGGCTTCAACTTTGTATCAATTCATGGTATCAAATTCATTCACTAACAACTTTCAGTTCTCAGATTAATCACTGATTTTTAGATCTTTTGACAGTTTGAAGCAGTGATTATTAATTGCTTATCCAGAGACATATGTTAATGTCTGTCCCTTTATCTCTCCTAGCAAAAGGAACCCGTTTTATTTGAGGTGACAATGTATTCAGGTATGAGTCTATGTGTTCTAGATCAAGTCTTGTGTGTAAACTCTGGGTTATGAGACATGCGTATCCAATCAATTTGGTATTCTGAGAAGGCTACTGAAAGGAAATTGCTTAATTTGGAATTTTTCCCTCTCATCTCCTTTTCTCCTATTCTTATCTGGAAAGAAAAAAGAACAATGAAGTGCTACTTTGTAACCTGAAGCAAACTCAAAGATAGAAGCTCTGATTGAAAATAAAACAGAAAGAAGCCTGGAGCTCCACCATGGTATCAGAAGGAGGCAGCTAGGTAGTGCTTACCTTCCTTTTAAAAAGTTTTTTTTTGGAATATTTATTTATTCATTATTTATTTTTATTTTATGTATATGTGTGCTTTGCCTGCATGTATTGACGTGTACCATATGCATGCAATACCTTTAGAGATCACAGGAGGGCATTGGACCCCCTGGAACTGGAGTTACTCATAACCGTCTGTAAGTAGCCACCATGTGGTTTCTGGGAACCAAACCCAGGCCCTCTGCAAGAGAAGTCAGTGAGCTTAATTGCTGAGCCATCTCTCTAGCCTTCTAACTTCTAACAGGAAAGTGGAAAATGTAAATTTTCAATGTCCTCAATGGATCGTTTCAAGTTTAGAGGCAGTAGAATAAAAGTTTTAATTGACAGGAAAGTTTTCAAAATATAGGCTGTGAATTTAGGAGATTTTCATTATGTAGATCTTGGTCACAACTCTAATTGTGTCACTGAGATTTTATTTTGGGGGCGTAAGTTACTTTTATAAATTTTCCCCCTCAATTCCAGAAGGCAAATCTCTGTGAAGCAGTATAAGGACAATATAAAGAAACAGTCTGCAGGCACCTAGGAGACTCGCTCAAGGAAGAGAACCTTCAAACGTCTCTTTCATCACCACCGAGGCAGCATCGTATTTTCATAATGAAAATTCATTCTTGGAGGAAGAGAACGTTGGAGAGACTTTTAAAAAGTTTTATGAAATAGGACTTGAGTGTGGAAGAAAAATAAGTTATCTTTTACCAAAGTGGTGCAATGAGATGCTAAAATCTTAAAACTCATGTGAAGAAAACTAACTTTAACAACTAAATTTCTTTAATGTAGTTACTTTGAGATTATCAACACAGTCAGAGGGCAAACTGGCTAAGTCACTTGGATGCTAAGGTGGTATGTACTAGAGCAAAATAAATTTCAAATCTAATTTGCCAGAAATCAGTGCTTAATGCATGTACTCGTTGAAGAGAAGAAAAGAGCCATTTATGGTCCAATAAAAGAATACTCTTAAAAACCATTTGTGTGGGAATGACTTATAAATGGAAATAATCTGGACTAATGGCATTTAATTCACCCCAGCAAAACCATGTGCTCTTATGTCTTGTGATTGGACACCTGATCATGTTTCTTGGGAACCTCAGTTTGGTACTCCACCCAAAAAGATAATTAATGAATATAGGTGTGCTTGATAATTAACATGTCGAAGCTCTGAAAGGCAGTGCACCCTTCTCTATTGTACACAGTGGAGATCGGAAAGGACTCTGTGACCTTGGGTGGATGAGATATTCTAGAACCTAGGATGAAAAGGCTGGAGGATCTGTTAAGATTAATATGGAGCCAAGCTTGTACTTCCCCAATTGAAGCTGAAGGAACCATTTTGAATAAAATCATGGATGGGGCCAGGCTCATGGACATGGTTCCAGGGATGGAATCCCAGCAAGAGAGTACCATCAGCACAGGTCCAGGAGACAGAAAGTTCCAAGAGACAGGTAGGGGAACACATGCCCTCTGAGTTTGGGCACACACTTAAAAACTAAACTTAGGAGTTAAGCTTCTTGTTCAGGGGATTCTAATGTTGGTATAGTAACGCTGCATATTTGTGCACAAATATTTCCTCAAAGCATATGTCCTAACCAGCACTGCACATGAGTGTGACAGACAAGGCAAGAAGTCAGCTAGTCCCAACAATGACAGATTCATTCAGCCAGATCAAAAACCTTTAGCCAGCATAACACCTTTTCTGTGAACAAGGTCCATGAGGGTCAGAATAACTAACAATTCAGTCCTCATTACTGCTCTTTCTTTAGTTACAGAAACCACTTTGCTCATATTTTAACTCCTTGTCTATCTGGAAGTTATATTGAGATCCTGTGTAGTAAAAGAAAAAATTAGTGTGCCATGCTGATTTTGGATTCATTTGGATACTTTTCTAAACCTGAGCTCCCCAACTGCAAGGCCAATTTTCTCTCAATCATTTCTCTTAAGGATGGGACCCAAAAGCCTATATTTGTTCTGAAGAGATGAAAATCCAAGGTTATATCACTCCATATGTGGCATCCCTTTCAGTTGGGAGCTTGTACATTGAGGTGATGAGCTTTCTCTATGCTTTCATGACTGCGTTGAGTGCTATCACCCTGCTCAGAGTTGACTACACTTCTCAGTATGAAGCACTTGTGGGCCCTTTGGGATGAAAGGCACTTTACTTGTTAAGTGCCAGCTATTTTTATTGTTATTATTGTTATTAAGTCAATTCCCAGAGTCATATCCACTAACATGGCATTTTAAAAAATGACATATTGCAGCAGTGTACTGGGAAATTCTGTTCAGATGGCTTTCTGATGCCAACCTCATAAGAAGTGCTTTTTGGTGATACTTTGGGGAATGACACTTCTCTTTGGTGTCTCAATATGCCCACAGGTAAAAAGCTATTGAGGGACTAATGACGGGCAAAAGCAGGTGGCAGATACTTTCTGACAGGCTCATCTTCTATCTAAGGCATCTGTTGTTTAAGAGCTTATGCAGTCACTGTGCATAAAGAATTGCTCTTGAGGATAATGCAGAGTGATGATATTCAAACACATTCTTTGAGTACCATTAGGGTAATTGGTTTAAAATGCACTGTGTTAGGAGGCATCAATTCCAAGAAATGTGCCAAGTTTTTGGAAGCATGGGTTTTCTGTTTAATTTCCAGAGGGAATTTGTATAATGCCTTTCATTACATGTTGGTGAAATCCATAGTGCACGTATACCAGCAATTACGAAACTGTACAGAATGAAGAATCTGGGAACAAAGTGATCTGGATTTTCATAGCACTGAGGAAAGCCATGAGTGTACATCAAAGATGGAGCTCACAGAATACTCACTTGATGGTAATGATTGCTAACTTAGAGATAGAAAAGTACTTTTGTGAAAGGTTTCTAAGGAAGTGTATCTATGCATTAGTTTGAATGTGATATCATTTATCTCTCTAATATGTAATAACTTACTATAGGCTGCTTTTACTTTTCCCCCCACTGCACCTAGTAAAGGCTGCCTGCTATAGATTAGGGGCTACAAGGGAGCAGTAGATGAATTACAGACACAGAGAGATGCATCTCAGTGCAGGCTTGGTTTAAAAGTAATTGATGCACATCTCTAACTATTTCTCCAGCCACAGTTTATTGGGGGGAGCTAGTAGAATGGCTAGACACATGAAGTAGAGTTAAAAACATTTCTTCAGAGAGAACGTGGATACTTCAGATGAAGGACATCAGAAACTAGGTGGTAGGAACTTGCAAGTGCATCCCATGTTATGCTGGTATAACCCACACTGATCCAGGCTGCAAAGACGAGGCGAAGTGGAGCTCTTCAGCTTGATTTTGATGGAGCCACAAAAAATGGAGTGTTGTATTTCAGGTGTCTATGCTAAAAACTGATTTAAAAAAATCTCTGTTTTTAACTGATACATAATATATATATAATATATTGTTTCATTTCCTTTTCTATTTCCATCTTTTAATACATGCAAGAAATGTGTTCTTTCTCAAGAGAAAAATCAAAGGAAAAGAGAATTCATCATAGATTCCTATTACAATCGACAGTCTCTGTTATTAATGTAATTCTAGACTTGAAGTTTGTTTGTAGGGAGGCCCAGAGTTACCTGTGATTGGAATCTTTGGGAAATAATCCCTTGCAATTCTTGAAAACCATTTGATAACAAATTTTTTTCAAATAAGTTACTATTTTCTAAACAGAAATGGAACAAATGCATCTGGGTTTTAAGATGGTATAGAGGACCCTACCTCGTTTTATGGAGAATAAAGTATTAATTTCCCCATATTTGAAGATTGTCTTCAAAATGGTCTTAAAACTCAGGGTCACATATCAGAGCATTTATAAAGGTGACCGCTGCTTGATATCCACTTTTGAGCTTTCCTGTCTTCTGATCTAGGTTAATAGCATCACAACAGGATGTTGTTCCCAGTGTCTTTTGAACAGCCAATAAATATGGCAGGGTGTTAGCTAACAGTGACAACCTGTAAATGATTTCACTTAATTAGCTATGCTTTTGAGATGCCAAAATCCTTGTTTTCTTCCTCACTTAGAATAATTGAACAAAGCTGGATCTATCTTCAATTACAATATTAAACTGAAACCCAAACTTAGGGCTCTAACTGATTGACACCACCAGCCTGTATTTTACTAGATTGGCCAAATTGCCACTTTTCTCTATAGTGGGCAGGAATACAGAAATTACTAGGAAATACTGACTGTAGCAGAATTAGACATATGCAAATATTGCCCAATGAAGAACAGAAATTGAAATTCCCACAACAATGAAAAAATGGTCACTGATTTTACCAGCAAGTTAAATATGAAGATAATGCATTTGTACCTTAATGTAGAATATACTACATGTTTTTATAGATGTTATAAAGAAACCATAAATTTGCAAAAATTATACTGACAATTGATTTTTTAGATTTCGTTTTTATTTTATTTTTTCTCTTTTTGAGATTGTGTCTTACTATGTAGCCTAGACTGGACTCAAAAACACATAACTCCTGCCACAGACTCCTAAGATTTGGGATTACATTAACCAGGGGTGTGCTACTGCCCTTGAGTTCAGGTCTTTAATTTTAATATTCTATAGACCCTAATTGGAATTTAAGACATTTACATTTGGTTGTGATTTCTTTCTTTTCAGAAATATGATTTTCACTTCACAATAATGGAAGATGGCAGGAATATTATTATTATTTTTAAATCTTTTTTGTGTTTCAAGAGTATTTTTTCTATTATTCCATATCAAATATCTATCCATCTTCCTTAACAGATCGCTTATTATTCAACTTACTTTTCTCTGAAAATTAAAACTCAAAGTAACCACGTCTCTTCCTAGATCACTGTTTACAACTGTCAGTTTCTGTCATGATATTGTTTTCTATATATTAATTTATCTTCTTGGTTGGTTGTATAATTTTGTTAATTAGTGGCCCATATTTCCTTTTCAACAATGCTATGAAATATTATCTTTCATGAATTATCCTGGAACTATTAATAAAAATATCAAATGCTCAGTAGAATTAGATTAAAAGAAGCAAAGGAGGGGCTGGAGAGATGGCTCAGCAGTTAAGAACACTGACTGTTCTTGGGGATCCGACAACCTCTTCTGTCCTCCGCCAGCATTGCGTGACACAGGAGCACTTACCTACATGCAGGCATAACATACATAAGCATAAAATAAAAATAATAAATAAAATATTTAAAAAAAAGAAGGAAAGGAGTCCAGTTGTCTCGGGCTGCAATGTTACAATGGACACTTAAATTGAGGAGAGTCCTGGCTTGGGGATTTACTTGGCAGCTTTGGTAAAAGCATGATGAACCCATAGGATCATCAGCTCAAGCCTTGTAAGCACACTCCAAGGTGGCCTGACCCTCGCCCCACATTGCCCCACCCAGTGAATCCCCCATTTCTTTGTTCTCGCTGTACAAAGCCTGCCCAGTCCCTCGTCGTGCGGTCTCAGTGATGGTTGGCCTCACCTTTAAGGTGATTGGCTACGGTGGTACTTGTGGAGCCCAGTGATTGGTACCTATTCCCTATAAAGCCTTCTGCACTTCCTAATAAACTTTAGATCTGCCTCACAGAACCTGGCCTCTGGGTCTGCATGTCATCCAACTGACACCGCCTCCTCACCCCCAATCCCTGAGGACCCCCGATATTGCAACATTAAATAATAATATGGTAATCTGAATTTTTATAGAAATATACAAATAAAGATTTAAAAGGAATACATGGGGGAACTGGAGAGATGGCTCAATGCTTAAGAGCACTGGCTCTTGCAGAGGACCCAGATTCGGTTCCCAGCAACCACGTGGCTCACAGTCATCTGTAACTCCAGTTTCCATTTCCAGGGATCTGATACCCTCTCTGGCTTTCACAGGCATTACATGACATGGGTGTCCCTACATACATGTAGGCAAAACACTCACATGCAAACAATAAAAATAAAAAACATTTAAAAAATTAAAATGGAATAAATGGCTTGTCATCTTTTGTAAAGTCATAGGCAATCTTTACATATCCTTTAAAAATTTATCATTTACAAAAGACCATATTTTGGTTGGATGTAGGGTGATTCACAGTATATTTTGAGTTGATTGAAGAGAAGGCTAATCTGTCATACTACAACATAGAAGACAGTGTTTGGTGCCTAAGGGAGAGTCATGAACTACTAGTCTACCCAAGGTTATGTAATTATGCACTTATGGTGATTTATTTAAATTGGTCATTTAAAAGCCATTTAGCTAGATTTTAATAGGTAAGGATAAGAAAGCATTCTACAGTGAAGAGCGTACTTAGTCTTTGAAATAGGTGCTGGCATTTATGAATTGCCATTTTGTCCCTTACTAATTATGTTACTTTAGGTAGGTTACTTAATTTTTCTGAACTTCAGTTTCATTTTGTAAAAAAAAAAGAGCATAATAGATTTAGAACTGTTACAGTGAATAAAAGCGATATCACTCTAGGCATCCAGTACCAGGTTCTTCTGTGCACTGCATCCTAACAAATTCAGGACAAACATTAAGACAGCTCAAATTTCTGTGATACTCTACCAGTGTGTCCAATATTTAGCTGGCAAACTTCATGTGTGGTGAGGATAGCTATGAATGGATCTCACATAAATATATAGACTTACTTAAAGCATTATGGAGATTTTTGGTTTTTTTGTAACTCAATTGTGAAGTTCTCATGAGTGAACTTAGTAGATGACAGCACCATGTCACAAGGTTGGACATATCTGGGAGTCCAGGAATGCTTCCCTGGCCTTTAGTATGCATACAATGGTTTGCATGTCTAAACTCCATGTCTTCAAATGTTACTTTAATTTTAGTATAAAAAGTCTAAGCTAGTATCTTGGCCTAGATTCAAATGGAATCTAGGAGGGGGAATTTTTTTTTCTCTGTATTTAATCAACAAAAAGACCTTACAGTTGTGGTAGGCCATGTGTAGCATCTTTACTGAAGAGTTCTTAGGTTTCTTCTTTTGAATAGTAAATCCTCTCCAGGCTGAGATGAGGATCATCCTTCACATATTTCTGTGAAATGATTTAACCACATGCTGGTTTCTGGACTATTGGAAGAAAAGGATTATATAGATACTGCATGTGAAATTAGATGTTGGCAGAGATTTGAAGTGAGATGTAGTAGCTACTTGGTGATCTGATTATTCTCATAAGGAAGATGATGTTTATCACTATTGATGTGTCAACACTTTCTCAAATTTTATTTGTTTTAAAAATGAAATGCTTACTCTTTCCCTTGGTGATTAAATTGCTTTGGGTCTGTGTTTGACTGGCTAGAACCCCCAGGTCCTAACCCCTCTGGGGAGTTGTGGTCATTTGGGATATGCTACAATGAACACAAGAGATCAAATGCTACATTACAGTGAAGGTGGTCTGGCATCAGAAAGAATTTGGTATCCAACCTAGCCCTCACTTTAATTCTTATCTTTTGAGAAAACATAGGCATGTTTTTAAGTTTTTGCATGTGCCTAAGGGATGGATTTTACTATGAGAAAAAATAAACTATAGATAAACACATTTGTCATGGCTGGTAACTGAATGCTATACTTATATATCGTTAAAGTAAAGGCTTTGAGTGAATATATTAACTCTAGTGAAAAATCAAAAATTGCTATTCTGCTAAAGTTAAATTTATTAGACATTTAGGCAGGCTTTAAAGCAACTCTGATCTTCATTTAATCTGTGCTGTGTGCTGGATTGGGGGCTACTTTTTGTTCCTCTTAAATGACAATGTGCTGCTGGTATTTGCAGCCTCCTACCTTAGCATACATAAATCCCATTACACTCTATGGTTGATGCTTGCTTTCAAAATAGATGGTGGCTTTCTTGACCTGTGTGTTAATTTATTTTAGAAGCTGAGAAAGCATCAAACCACTGGAGCTGGATCCTATTAATCTTTTCTTGCTTTCTGTCTTTTCTCTCTGTAATTTTTATTATTAAAATTAAAACAAAAGGTGCTTGCCAGTATGCACATAACAGAAAATGTTTTTAAGTTGAATATGTGTCATGGTTTTAAACTTGAATTTCATGACATTGGTGTGTGGTGAATAGTGGCTTTCAGGCATGTGTATCTGACTTGCTTGAAAGATCATATATCCTATTAATATGAAAGTTTTTGAGCTTTGATTTACTTTCTTTCTAAAAGAAAGGTTTATGCATCTAATAAATAGCACTTTTGTCATTTTGGGGAGAAGTAAACTTACTTGTGTTCAATTTTCATTTTCTAGAAAATACTTGGCAAAGTCTCATGGTATGTCTTATTTTATTTTTAAATTGGAATAAGCTGATAACACAGAATTTTGGTTTGTAAATTTGATCTTTTTTGCTTATATATCCTGTGCCCACTTATTTATTTTGGAAAATTTTTACAACAAGAAATATGAACAGCTATTTACATTTGTATCTAAAATATTGCCCTTGCTAGTGGAACAGAGATTCTCATGGAAAACAAAATTGTTTCAGACACTAATTTAGATATCTTATTTAAAAAGTAAAAGAACTCCTAAATATAAGAAAATAAAAAAAAAATGCCTAGAGAGATGACCTAGTGGTCAAGAGTACTAACTGTTCTTATAGAGGACCCATATTTGATTGCCAGCACCCACATGGTGGCTAACAACCATCTGTAACTCCAGTTCCAGGGTAATCCAATGCGTTCTTCTAACCTCCATGGACCGTGCAGGACACAGGTGCGCTTACATATATACAGGCAATATACTCCCACACATTAAAAATTAAGATAAAAGGAAAAGATTAATTTTAATAGAAATGGTATTGCAGTTCAGTATGCCTACCTTATCTGAAAATGTATAAATATGAATTAGACCATTAGCCTGAATATTCATCTTTAAACACTAAGAATTATAATCATATTTGGGGGGTCATTAAGATATGGTCTCCTCCCTATAGCTATAGCTGGCCTGGAACTCACTATGTAGACGAGGCTGACCTTGCTCTCACAGAGACCTGCCTCCCTCAGCCTCCCTAGCTCTGGGATTGCTATTAAAGATGTGTGCCACCATGCCTGAATATAATATAATTCTTATAACTGATAAAAATTATATTTATTTATTTATTATTTATTTAGACAGACTTTGCTATGTGCCTCTGGCTGGCCTTGTACCTAAATATAATTCTTATGACTGATAAAAATTGTAATTTCTTTTTCTTTCTTTCTTTCTTTCTTTCTTTCTTTCTTTCTTTCGACAGGGTCTCCCTGTAGCCCCGGCTGTCCTGGGGGCTGGGGGCTAGACCAAGCTGGCCTTGAACTCAGAGATCTGCCTGCCTCTACTTAAAAAAAACCTTTTTTCTTTCGACTTTGCTATGTGCCTCTGGCTGGCCTCGTACTTAACATGTAGTTCAAATTTGCCTCCAACTAATGGCAAACTTCTTATCCTGCTTCCTCAGTACTTGGATGATAGAATGTGCTACAATGTCTACTTCATTCATTACCAAGTACTATGTAATATTCAGTTACTTCTGCTGCAAAGCAACTGCCAAACATAACAGCTTAAATAACATATATAATACACACATTTTCTGAGATCAGTAATATGAAAGAAAGTTTACCCAGTGGTTCTGGCTTAAGATCTCTCTTAAGATTTCAGTCATAGGGGCTGGAGAGATGGCGCAATGGCTAAGAGCACTGGCTGCTCTTGCAATGTGCCTGGGTTTGCTTCCCAGCACCCACATGGCAGCTAACAACCCTCCTGTAACTCTACTTCCAGGGGGATCCAACACCTTTTTCTGATGTTCATGGGTATTACACAACACGGGTGCACTTACACTCATGCAAGCAATACACTCATATGCATAAAATAATATATGAAAAAATTTAAATAAAAGATGGCAGTCATGATACATCAGCGACTGTGATCATTGGAAGGCATGTCTGGGCTAAGGTCTTCTTCCAGACTTACTCTTAGTTATCTGTGGTGATGTCAGTTTCTCAGTGTGCTGTTCAGGACATGACAGTTCAGTTGTGCTTTTCTGACCTGGCTCCCCCTCAAATCTGTAATTTCTTTATGACCTGACTCTTGAGGTAACATTCATTAATTCTGTTGTGTTGTATTGGTTACACAAACCATTTCTGGAACAGCATATGGGGTGTGACTCCTAGGCTGTGGGGATTGCTGGGAGTCATATTATTCAAGACTTGTTACCCATGTGTGTGCTTACCAAATAGTAGGCACTGTCTATATATGGCTATTTAGCCTATTCCTGTCAGGGGAGGGGTGGGAGGGAGAGAGAGAAACAATCTGGGATGGGGTTATGAGTTTTCTTGCTGTTCTGATAATGCTTCTAGTCGCAGCACAAAATAGTCAATTAAAAATCAATTTCCTTTCTAAAATATCACATCTGGAGGGTTAATTCAGGCATAATCCAATATATAGATCCTTAGAGAATAATTTAGAACAATAAGTCCTGTTTTCAAACTCTGAGTCAGGAATGTAGAAAGACAGAGTGAGAGGCTGACCGCAATGTGAAGAATCAGGTTTTTAGAGCACCACTTGATTCCGCAGACTTCGCCAGCCAGTTTTATGTAGTATCTTGTTTCAATCCAAATTTAAGATTTGTTATTTCCTGAAATGCTGTTAAAATTCTCTAGTTAGTTAATGAATTCAAGCATACCAACTGGATATTTTTTAGGATTTTGGATCTTGGTAATAGTAGTTTGAATTTCAGTTGACTTTGCTTGGTTGAATGAGTTTTGTTCATGTGTATTTCATTCTCTTTTTCCTTCCTAAAACAAAAACGAAAATTACCTAAGTTTACTGTTAGTTTTATTTTTTATTTATGTACTATCTATGAATCCCCTCTTCTTTTATATATGGTTATTGAGCAATGCAGTTCACATATGTTTTTTTTTCAGTTTTATATTTTATAACTATTTATATTCCCACAAACGTTGATTAACCATATGCAAGAAACCAAATACCAGTTTAAAGAATGAAAACTGAGTTCAAGAGCCTAAGAAAAATGGGAAATTTTATTATACTGATACTGAAGGATCTTGCTAAATACTGGGAAAATGCATTTTTACTTTTGACTGGATATTCACCTCTTTCTGTGATTTGCACATATTTTCTAGATGTCTGCTCATTCTCCCTGCCCCCAAACACACACCAACTTTCCGTTTCCTCTCATTCACACTGACTTCTGTTTCCTCTCGTTCTGCAGCTTTCAATGGGCTCCTAAAGGCCTCAGCATTTTACAGAACACGTATTCCAACATAATGGTGGAGACTGATTAAGTCTCATACTTCTGGTTACAGGCTAATAGGAAAAGAACCTTTTTCAGCCCCATTTGGTTGAGTTGTTCTCTTTATTGCAGAAAGGAGTGTGACAGAAAGATTGCAAACTGCCAGTTTTGTCTGAATGATTGATTCTGGACCAATCAATTGTGTTGGGGCCACTCGTTGAGGTTGTAAATGTGACTATTGCCTGGGAACTATGTGGATGTAGTTCAGAATCTTCTTCTGAGAAATATCAGGATAGATAATAGGGCTTTCATTTGGGCATTTTGTGACTCCATGAGTTTAGATATTTATCTTATTCAGCATGGAGCATTCTTGTTATGTGTAATTTCACTTTTTCCTCTCATTTTTCTCTTTCAAATTCACAAGTGTCTATATTTATGGCAAAAATCATATGCCCATATTTTTCTTCTTTGAAAAGCACCTTCAATTTTATACAATAGCAGATTATTCAACTGGCTGAATGTTATGGCATGGTATACATTATACTAATGCTATTGTCAGAATAGTGTTTTGTTAATAACTTCAAATAAATTTTAGTTAATGTAGGTTTTATTTGCTTGTATTATTTATAATTACTTTAAAGAGTAAAGCCTCATTTTCACATAATAAAAATAAATGGAAAGAAGATTTTTTCAGAAGCTTAGGTGTTGGCTCAGGGAATCAAAGGTCTGGGCAAAGCTAGAAATGTGGATCATCGTATTTTGAAGCTCCCCGAGAGCCAAGCTCCTTCTTGCATCTGCCTCTTGAATTCAATCTTTCCATCCCTGGCTTTGCCAGGCTTTGCTTCTCTTCCCCTTCTTGTACTCCGTATCTCCCTTGCTGTGTTCTGTATCCCAACTTAGCCTCAGCCATTCCTTGCTTTACTATACATATTGTTGGATATATTTTCTTAGTTCCTGACCTCACATATCCATAGTCCAACCGATGACAGAAACTTTTGGAAGGGTCACATATACAAATACTTAGGGTTAAAAAGTCTGTTTGTTCCATTTGGGGTGAAGTGCCCATCTCTATTCTAACCAATTAGTTCTGGCTGTTGTAGAAAAGTCATACACTAGAACCATGGCTACAGAGACTCATTGGGAAGATGTTATGAACAAGACAGGTATGCTGAAGGGAATCTACCAGAATCATCAAATCCTAATAATGAAGTGCTCTGCTGTGTATTGACGTCTGAGGTTGTCGTGGCCACTGAAGTTTGGCAGTGTATACTGCTGTAGTCCCAGTGGTTGCTTTGGGCCTGTGGCAATAACCACATTCTCCACATAGTTCACAGACTTTAGTGGATTTGACATTTGATACCCTGCCCCTAGCAGGTTCACAAAGTCCAGGGTCTACTAGGTTCTGGTCCCTTCTAGTTGTCTTGGGGATTCTTGCCCACCCTTGGTTCTGTTGGCACGTACTCAAGACTGTACTACCTCAGTGATTCCATTTAACACCAAGTCTTACCAATCCCAAGGCTAAGCCTGATGAAGATATTCCTCTAAGAAATACAGGAAACAAAATATCCAAATAGTCTTAGAAGAAGAGGAAGTCAAAACTGAAAGCCAAACCCACTCCAACAAATGTGCAAGACGCAAAGCAACTCAAAGCACATATTATGACCACCATCTATGACCCACCTTCAACTGACCAACTTCCCTTAGGGGAATCCCAAACTACAGAGATAGCTGAAATATCTGAGAAGTGATTGAGGGTCCTACTTTTTAAAAAGAACTAATGATCATATAGAAGAATCAAACAAACACATGCACAAATTAAGGCCATCTATCAAAGAACTTGATAATACAGTGACTAGTAAAACAGCCAGAAAACTGGAGGCCCAAATATGGAAAAAAAATTTATCAAGGAGATTAAAGCACTGATGCAGAACCAAATGGAAATAACCAAAATCAAGGAGATGGTCAATCAAATAAAAATCACAGTACTATCATTAACAGACAAGACCATGCAGAAGAATGAATTTCAGGAATAGAGGACAAAGTTGAGAATACAAGGAGGCATAATTAAGGAAAAAATGTAGGAACATGAGCAAAATTTCCAAGAAGTCTGGGATAAATTCAAGAAGCTAAACCTGAAAATTCATGGTGTAGAAGAAGGACCAGAGAGAAAATTAAATGGACTATGTAGACAGTTTAATGAAAATCTACTGAAAAGCCTCCGAAACTTAGAAAAAGTAGTTGACATCTAATCACAAGAGCTTGAAATAAATCTGATGAGAGAAGAAATGCTCCACAACACATCATAGTTAGGACGTCAAAAATACAAAGTAAATAAATAATACTAAAATCAGCATGAGAATAATGTAAAAGTTATCGTAATTACTCCAGAATCTTCATCAGCAACCATAAAATCCAGAAGAGCATGGTGTGAAATATTTAAACTTTCAAAGTAAATAAATGTAAACCAAGAATTCTAAATTTTATAAAGTTATCTTTCAAAATTGATGTAAAAAATAAGGGTATTTCAAGACAAAACCAAGTTAAGAAATTCACAACAGGTTTGGGATAGCACAGTCCTAGTTCCATAGCACTGCCATGATGCCTGCTTGATATACAGTCAACTGCACTTCATTGTATCTGGATAGCACATCAGTGCTGTAGGAACAGAGAGGACATCAGACTTTTATATTGCAAAAGCTAAATGTGCATCCACTGACACAATATCTAGAAGCTCTACAATTGCAAGTGGATTTAGAAAATCATGCTTTAGCATAAAAGGTCAATTTAATATTTATGTCTTAATTTGCATACCTCCAGGTTTTTAAGAGATTAATTTTTAAAATATTTTATTTATTATTTTTATTTTTTTTTTGTTTATGACTGTATTGCCTGTGTATTTGTAAGTGCACCTGTGCTGTGCAATGCCTGCAAGATCAGAAGATGGTGTCAGGGTCCCCTGGAACTGGAGTTATGGACAGTTGTTAGCTGCCCTGTGGGTGCTGGGAATTTAAATCAGGTCTTCTGAAAGAGCAGCCAGTGCTGTTAACCATTGAACCACCTCTCCATCCTCAAAATATTTTATTTTATTATTTTTTAAAATTTTATTTGTTATTTTTATTTTATGTGTATGCATGTATTGCCTGCATGTAGGTAAGTGCACCCATGTCGTGCAATGCCCGCAGAGGTCAGAAGATTTTATTTTTAAAATTACCATACAAAGAAATAGAACTGATTATGACATTTTATACATAATTTTTTAAATTGATGCTCCTCTTCCTTTTCTTCACCCATCTGCCCGCACTTGTATCCTTTGACCTTTGGGTCATATACTAGTTCTATTTATGCTCTCCATACTGATTTCCATCGTGGCTGCCTCAGGTTTTACTCCCTCTAGTGAATAAAGGCTCTTCTTTCTGCAGCTGTGCTGTCATTTGTTTTCTTGATGATAGCTTTCCTGACTATGAGGAGATGGAATCTCAAAATAATGTTAATTTGCATGTCCCTAATGGCTAAGGCTATTGAACACCTTTAAAGGTGTTTATCGGTTGCATTCTGTAGAGAAATAAAATCAATAGAATGAACATGTATTACTAAATGGGTTTATTAGGTAGCCCTGTATACCTGTGCAAGTACCAGCAGCACTAAGTGGAATCATTGGGTTTAAAGAGAGTATACACAAAAGCCAGCTATGAGGCCACACACCTTTAATCCCAGCACTGGAGAGGGGGCAGCTATATATAGATCTTTGTGAGAATGAGCCCAGCTTGGTCTACATAGTGAGTTCTAGTCCAGCTGGGGCCACAGAGAGACCTTGTCTCAAGCAAGGAAGCAAGCAAGCAAGCAAGCAAACAAACAAACAAAAAACAGTACATGAAATTGGGACAGAAAAGTGACGAGGGTAGGAGAGTTATGCAAAGAATTGAAGGGGAAGAAGTGGGGTATATTTTATCAAATCACATTAAATTCATGTATGAAATTAAACAATATGTTAAAATGAAAACAATAAAAAATGGGATATTGTCCCAATTTCTTTCTCAGCACATTTATTATTTTATATAGAAAGTGTCTCATTTTTGTATGTTGATTTTGTATCCTACAGTCACGCTTAAAGTGCTTATCAGACATAGAAGTTTTTTGATGAAGCCTGTAGAGTATTTTAAGTGTAGAATTGTATCATCAGTAGTTGGCAAGGGTTACAGTACCAGGCATGAATTCCCTCCCATTAAGCAGGACTTACATTCAAATACACAGCTATTGGTTACCCCCACGATATAAATGCCACTATTGTGCCATTGGGGCTATCTTGCGAGGCTGGTCATTGTTGGTTACTTTTCTTCTTCGGCAGCTTGCATTAGAATCTCCAGTATAATGAGAGAATCCTTAGGAAGAAGATTCTCAGGTTAGTACCTGTTCCCTTCCTCTAGGTCCCTGAGGACCATGAGTGGAGAGAACATAGACCCTAAAGGACAACCCACAATTGCCATTTTCCTAAATCAATATAACTTCTATCTGTATTCCAAATACCAGTCCTTATGCACGTGGGTAGCTCTCATGGCCTTATCAAAAAAACTTCTTTTTGCAGCAGATGGAGAGTACCGCAAAATCCACAACTGGCCAAAATACAGAACAAATGACAATGGGATACATCTACAACACATCTCTATACCTAAGGCTCAGTGAACACTGCAGAAGAAGGAAATGAAAATTCTATTAGGAGGGGTGGAAGTGATGTAAATACAGTGTACTCATGGAAGAAATTCTCAAGAAGACATTTTTAAAAGAATAATTTAATCTACAAATGAGGATAATTTGATTTGTTTCATTCCTATTTGCACCCTTTTAAGACTTACTTTTTTTTATTATTCTTTAAATTATGTTGGGTGGCATACAAGTGCCCATGAAGGTCAGAATCATCATGTCCCCCAGAGCTGGAGTTACAGGTGATTGTGAGTGGCCCAAGTGGATTCTGGAAACCAAACTCTGGTCCTATGAAAGAGCAGCAAATGCTTTTAACAGCTGAGGTACCTCTTCAACCCATCGTTTTATATCTTTATCTTGTCTTATTGTTCTAACTAATATTTTGAGTACTATATTGAATGAAAGTGGAGAGTAAACACCTTGCTTTGCTCTACATTTTAGAGGAAACATTCATAGTTTTTCCTTATTCATTATGATGTTGGCTATAGGTTTGTTATATATAGCTTTTATTACATTAATGTACTTTCTATTCATTGGTTCTTCATGACTTTTATCATGAACGTATGGTGCACTTTTCTGCATTGATTGGGATGATCACGTGATTTCTGTTCTTCAGTGTATTAAGTATTTTGATTTGCATATGTTGAATCAGTTTTCTGTACCTGGAATAAAACTCACTTGGTCATCATGTTTGATCCTCTTGGTGTGCTTATGAATTCAGTTTGCAAACATTCCATTGATGATTTTGCATTTATGTTTTGAGACAATTGATTAGAAAGAGAGGATCCAAATTAACAAAAGGGAAACATTTCAACAGACCCTGTGGAAATTCAGAAAACCATAAAGGCATACTTTGAAAATCTATATTCTAATAACTAGAAACTCTCAAAAAATGGATAAATTTCTACATATGTATGATCAACTAATGTTAAAAATCAAAATGACATAAATAATTTAACCAAACTCATAACAACCAATGAGACAGACACAGTAATTAAATATTTCCCAAATGAAAAGAGCCCATGACCAGATGGATACAGTGCAGAATTCTACCAACATATCAAGGAAGAATTAAATCCAATAATCCTCAAATTATTTAAAATAAAAAAGTAAGGAACTCTCCCAAATTCTTTCACTAAAGGCAGTATTATTTTTAATACCAAAACCAGACAAAGACTGAACAAAAGACCAAACTCTGTGATAACTATAAATTCTCAATAAAATAATAGCAAAGCATATGCAAGGCCACATCTAATCATTATCCAACGTGATCAATCTGGCTTCATTCCAGTGAGGCAGAGATGGTTCAACATACATAAATCAATAAATGCAATCGTCCAGAAAATAGACTCGAGGATGAAAACACCATGAGCATATCATTAGATGAAGAAAAGGCCTTTGACAAAAACCAACATTAATTAATGACAAAATCATGGAGAATCTAGGGATAGAGAGGACATATCTCAATAAAATAAATCAATGTGTCACAAGCCACAGCTATCTTCATACTAAATGGAGAAAAACACTAAGCATTCCCATTAAAATCAGGAATAAGATAACAACGTCCATTCTCTCCATTCCTGCTCAGTATAGTACTCGAAGTCCTAGCTAGAGCAATAGAACAAATGAAGAAGATTCAATTGGAAAGGAAGAAATCAAAATAGCATTATTTGCAAACCATATGATTCTGTAAATAACAGACCCTAAAGGCTTCATCAGAAACATCTAGGGCTGATAAATATATTCAGCAAAGTAGCAGGATATAAAATTAACACCCCCAAATCAGTAGTCTTCCTATACGCCAACCACAAGAAATCAGGGAAATGACCCCATTTAATATAGCCTCAAAAACTATACAATATCATCAAGTAAATCTAACTAAGAGAATGAAGGACAAGTATGATAAAAACTTTAAGACACCGAAGAAAGAAATCAAAGAAGACAGATTTCTTTTGCTCTTGGATCTGTAGGATTAATATTATGAAAAGTGACCATCCTGTCAAAAGCAATCTACAAATTCAATGAAATACCCACCCAACACAATTCTGCAAAGAATTAAAACAATAATCTGAAACTTCATATGAAAACACAGAAATCTCAGGCTAGCCAAAATAATCTTGATTAAATGTGCAGCCAATTTTGAAAGAGATGTACCCTAGCTCAGAACAATGTTATTGAATAGGTTAATGCTGTTGTAATGAAATGCTTCTTCCAATTAAAAAAACATATAAAAAAGAACTCCTGGAGGCATTCCCACCCCCGATCTCCAACCGTACGAGAGCACGACACCGACAGTACGAATAGACACATTGAACTGTGGAACAGATTGCAGACCGAGATTTAAACCTCTGAATTTTTACAATGTATATTTTTATTAAATTTTGTGCATTTTATACATCTTAATCATATTTGGACCTGTTTCCCTATCTGTACCTGCCTCGTAGCCTCCCAACTAGAAATCTCTGAACTTTTCATGTAAACACTTATGTTAAACTTCCCTCTTTGTACCCCTGAGGTTCTGATAGGTTGTGCTGTCATTTTAACCTGTTTCTGGGAATATTTTAATGTCTCTCTGATTTCTTCAATAGCCTACTGCTCATTCAACAGTGGTGGGTATTCTGTCTCCAAGTACTTCTATAGTTTCCCAGTGTTCCCTTGCTAGAGATTTCTAGTTTTATCTCACTGTGGTTTCAGAAGATATGATGAATTATTTAAAAAATTTTGTATTTCTTAAGGTATGCTTTGTGGCTTATAATCTTATCAATTTTAGAGAAAGTTCCATGTGCCAACAAGAAGAATGTGTATTCTCTATCTGTTGGATGGGATATTCCATTAATACAGTTGATCTATGGTATAATTTAGCTCTGAAGTTTTTTAGCTGATTTGTAGTTTGGATGACATACTTTGATATGAAAGTAAGACATTGAAGTTTTTATTTGTTGTCAGGACCTACATGACTTTTGATGCCTTTTATTATTTGTTAGTAAATCTGGGAGCCCTAATATTTGGTGCCCAAATGTTTACACTAGCTACATGATCTAGTTGCATTGTTCCCTTTAGTGCTATGCCATGACCATCTTTATCTCTCCTGACTAGCTTCTGTTTGAAGTCTACTTTATCAGATATACTATAATTACATGAGCTTGTTTAAGGCTTCTGTTCACTTAGCAGATTGATTTCCATCCTCTGGTTCTCAGATTTGGATGTCCTTGCTAGCAAAGTGAATTTCTTGGAGAAAACAGAGAGTTGCATCTTACTCTTACTCTTTGATTTGATCTCAGCTCTTTTCTCTACCCCATAGATTCTTAGGTCTGGTCTCTTAAATATACCTCAGACTTCCTGGACATTTTGATTATATTCCTTATTTTATTGTCTTTACATTTTCCTCATCCCTGGAGTTTTTCTGAATTTTTTATTTAATTGGCTGACTCATTTCCAGAGTCTCTATTTGATTCCTTTTCGTTGAGTCAATTTCCTTGTTGAATTTTTTCCTCCATGTGTTTGAATTTCTCTGAGTTACCGTTTCATTCATTTGCATAACTTTCTCATGTAGGTCATGAATTTATTTCCTTACTTAGTTCATCTGCTTATTTGAGTTGTCTATATGATCACTGATGACTGTTAACATAGGATTCTGAATTCTTTCTCCAACATTTCATCTATCTCAGTGTCTTTGATTTCCATTAGTGGGGAGCTCTGAGTTGGGTGTGTGGTGGTCACGGGTTGTTGCCTTTACTTTGTTTTATTGTTTCATTGTTTGCTTTTCTTCGTCTTTTGGGATTAATGTACCTTTGCTTCCCCACCCCCCTTTTTCTTTTCTGTGATCCCTCTGGGTGAGGAGTCTTTCCTAGGAATTGTTCCCACTGCTACTTAGGAGGGACATGGCTGTAGGTCTCCCCGATGGTGGCCCAGCAGACCCGCTGCTGACACACAGTAGGAGACACTTGTGCTCTCATATATTTCCCAGATGTTCAGAGACAGTAGTGTTGCAAAGCAGGGGTTGTAAGAAATGTAATTTAGAGATTTGTTAGCACTAATTATATTTAAGTAGTGAAATGAGGAACAAATGGGGAAAGGGGGAAAAGCGGTAAAGCTTGAGAAGGAAAGAATATGAGTTTGAGCTCTGATAGGGAACAAACTATTGGAGATGTAGAAATGTAAAACATAACTGACAGCCATGAAAGTCCAGTGAAACAGAAGTTAAAGCAAAATAGCTTAAAGATTGAAATACAGATTTAAAAAATATTTTATTATTTTTATTTTATGTGTATGAGTGTACTGCCTGCATGTATATGAGTGCACCCTTGTCGTGCAATGCCGCGGAAGTCAGAAGAGGGCTTGGGATTCCCCTGGACCTGGAGTTAAGGACGGTTCGTAGCCGCCATGTGGGTGCTGGAAATGGAGCCCGGGTCCTCTGCAAGAGCAGTCAGTGCTCTTAACCGCGGAGCCATCCCTCCAGCCCCCGGAAATTTTAGATAATAATAAAAGTAGGGGAAAAATTAAACAACTGAACATTGAACAATAAAAGCAGCCAATTCTGTAAAATAGAAAGCATGATGTTCTTAGATCTTTCCTCACTGGGGTGATTTTTCTCCCTCTCCCTGCAGACGTTCATTGCATTTGTCTCCATGTGTCTGGGGAGGGCTGCTAGGCTCAGTAATTCCGACAAGTCAGAGAGCCCTTCAGGTTGTGTGAGCACTGACAACTCTTTGTCAGAATTCCCTTTCCCAAGGCTCCCTACTCCCCTTGCCGCACCCCACAAGTTACAGTTGGGCCTCTAGGTAACTGAGGATCAAACTTTCCACAGGCAGGGTTCTGCCACTCAGGCTCCTAGGGACTGTGGAAGGCCTGCTCACTGAGGCTTTTGTGTGTCTGCACAGTACTGAGCTGGGCTGCACAGCACCCTTCTGGCAATCCTGTGTACTCACCCTTGGCAATGGCAGAGCAGGAGGAGTCATTTTTTTTCTGTCTGTCTGTCTGTCTGTCTGTCTGTCTGAGGTTCAGCATCCTTGATCAGACTTCCACGTGCTCTGTTCCAGGCTCCTCTCTGCGTTTTCCACAGTTCAAACCTCTGTTCACTGCAGCTCAGTGGCAGAGACACTACTGATGGGCAAGTTGCATGGCAGCCAAGGCAGCAGCATTTGTGGCAGTGGTAGTGGGTACCAGGAATTTTTCAGAGGTGTCGTATGAGTGTATAGCAAAAGATGACCAAGAAGTTGGGGGGTGGGGCAAGGATACCAGCTTGGCGCAGCAGCATAACAGCCCTGGTCCTTCTGCTAAATACATTCATGCAGTTGCTGAAATTCAGCTTCTAATGTGCCATCATACCTAGAAGACTTCTGTGGTAAGTTTTGTTTTATTTTTTACCATTTTATTTTTATGTATTTATTTTGTTTTAATTTTTAAATTTTGGGGAATTTCACCTACAAATATAATCTATTTTGAACAAATGGACACCAACTCCCTTCCCTCCAACTCCTCAAATTCTTTCCCAGCACTTCTCCGACTTCACGTGCTGCTTTTTCGAGTCCACTTAGTGCTGTAGTATGTGCCTCCATGGGACCTGAACCAAAACTGTGGTTGGGCCCTAGGAGAGAATCTTCTGTGTATTTAAAAAAATACAAGCTCACAGAAATTCAAATGTGTGTCATGACAGTAAATGTTGGCCGTTTTTGTGTCCCTTGACACACTTTTTCTTTCATTCTTTATTGGCCATTAAGTATTTCCTTTTCATGAGACTTGTTTGTTTCTTTTTAATATTTTAAATGGAAACTTTTTACATTTCATATAACACATCTTAATTATATTGAGATTGTCTCCCCTATCTGCACCCCTCCACCATAGCCTCCACTGGATTTCATACATTCTGTCATATATGTTAAGGCCTACCGAGTTAAGTTTGTGTCCTCAAATGTCCCTCAGTATGAGTCCATCCACTGGAGCCTGGTCAGTGTATCTAGCATCACTCCCTTAAAGAAGAGCAACTCCCTCACGTAGCAGTGATCAGTTGGCAATAGTTTCTCAGCTAAATTTGAGGCTCTTTACTCATTTCTCCACTTCTATGCTGGATTTTTGTCTGGTTTGAGCTTACATGGGTCTTGTTCAGACTGTCACCATTGCTGTAAGTTCATATGAGCAAGTTCCCAGCTTCTGGAAAATTGTTTCCTTGTGGTCATCCATCACCCTTGGCTCTTACAATCTTTCCACTCCCTCTTCTGCAATGGTCCCTGAGCTCTGGGTGGCAGAAAG
The DNA here is from genome assembly GCF_000622305.1 of Nannospalax galili. Classification (NCBI taxonomy): domain Eukaryota; kingdom Metazoa; phylum Chordata; class Mammalia; order Rodentia; family Spalacidae; genus Nannospalax; species Nannospalax galili. The sequence continues at coordinate 1,366,986 of NW_008357649.1, forward strand.
TTAATATAGGAGTTCTATCCAGGGACACGCCCTCTGCAGTCTCATTCTCTGCGTTTTGGCTAGTTGTGGCTTTGTGTTAATCACTCTCTGTTGCGTGAGGAAGCATCACTGGTGAGACCTGCAAAATGCATTAATAGTCTCTCTCTTCCTGTTCTGCTATGTTCTCTGAGCCTTAGGTGTTGAAGTCGTATTGAAGATGTTTCACATAGGGCTGGGTATCTCACAGGTGCTTATTCTCTGCTTTTGACTAATTGTGGAACTCTGTAATAGTCTCCACTTGTTGCGAAAAGAAGATTATTTGATGAGTTGTGAGAGGTATAATTGTCTGAATATAAGGGTATATATTTAGCAGACAGAAATTATGATTGTCAGGGATATGACTGACATACATTTTTCTCCAGGATCTGTTACCTCTCCAGCCATGTGTATTCAGCCATGTTGACAGCATCCCACATGCGTTCCCTCCCATTGAAGCGGCCTTTAATCCAATTAGGTAACTGTTGATTATTCCCAAGATAAAAGTGCCACTACTGCACCAGTAGGGATTAGGTGGCATAGATCATTGTTGTGGCAATTATGCTTTAAAGCTGGGTTTGGGCTATTGATTGATTTTTCTCCCTTAATAGCTTGCATAGTACTTTCCAAGACTTTGACAGCTAGTCTTCAGAAGGAGGCTTCCAGGTCAGTTCCAGCTCCATTGCTCCAAGTTCTGTGCCCAAAGTTTGTCCTGTCTTCAGCAATAGGGTCTTATCTTCAAATTCTGAGAGGCAACCCAGGGCTGGGCAATAGCCTGTGTTATTTTGGGAGTCTCTTAGACTACCTTAACAACTCAAAGGGAGGTTTCTCCTCTCTGGCACTGTGTTTCTTCTTATATATCCTGCAGCTATACACATGCAGTTATCAATATATAGTCATTCATTATTAAATTTTAGTATATATTATTTAATATATTATTAATTATATATATATAGGTTTATTAATTAAACCACATATGTGTGTGTATGTGTGTGTTTGTGTGTTTGTGTGTGTGTGTGTGTTTCAGCAGGCCTTTGAACCAATAACTTGCCTCTCTGGTTTTGTATACTACCTAAGCATTACTTATTTACCTCACTATATATGACTCTTCTCCCTCCCAAGTTAATATATCTTCATTTTCCCCATTCACCCCTTTATAACAGAGTCCCAGAGTTCCATGTAGTCAGGCTTAGAAAGATTAGAAGTGTAGGTTAAAGCATCAAAGGTATCAAAAACAGCACAGTGCCCTCAGACAGCATTGATACTGTTCTACACAATAATGGAAATGATAGAATAGGAAATCTCTTAGGCACTGGCAAATGCTGAAATGCCATCCAAGGGTAAGGCTGACAGAAGAACTCGGGGATCAAATCTTCTTTCAAACCCCAATTTCTACATTTATTTATCATAATCCTAAATGTGTTTTTCTAGGGTTTTTATTATCTGTAAAGTGGGGCTAACAATACCTGTGGGACAGCTGTGAGGAGCAAATGAGGTAGCTTATATCCTTAGAACAATAACTACTCAGTCAAGAAGTGGCTTTAATAATAATAATTTTGATTAGAAGCAAGTTCACTAAGAAGGTCTGCCAGGTAGTGTACTCATAAATTACTATTTTTTTCTAGCATTTCTAGATTGAGATTTTAATTCATTCTTGAACTCAAGCCTTCAGTTGCTTGGATGAGGCACACCATCATTATAGCAGATATTCTGTTTTACTGGGATACTACATATTTAAATGTTAAACTCATCCAAAAACACTTTCATCAAAACATCCAGAGTAATTTGACAAAATATCTAAGTACTGTGCCCCAGTCAGACTGAAATAAAAGAATTAACCATCACAGGTAATTCTGTTGAATTTCACTTGGTCTTGTTTATTAGAATAACCCCTACTCTAAACCATTTGGTACAGCGCTAACTAGGGTTTTGTCATTCATGCCCTTTATTGTGTGAGAGTGTGGTTTCTATACCTTACTTATTGAATTTTTTATCATGAAATGCAGTTGAATTTTGTCATATGATATACTGGGTTTTGTTCTTTGCTTTCTTGGTGTGATTTGTTTATGTTGAGCCATTTTTTTAAGCTAGGGTTGAGTCCCACTTAAATACCTGCATTTGCTGTTGAATTCAGTTTACTATTTGCTGAGAACTTTTGCAACTATTTGGGAATTTGGCCTGTAACCTTATTTTCTTGTTATCTCCTGGTCGGATTTAGAATCAAGGTAATGCTAGTTCGTAATAAACATTTTAGAAGTGTTACTTCATCTTTAATGCTCTTGAGACTTTGAGACGGAAGGTAATAATTTTTTAAGTATTCAGTGGGATAACATTGTAAAACTACCAGGTTAAGGGCTTCCATTTAATGGGAGACATTTTATTATTAATTCAATCTCTTCATTATTTGACTCATTATTGGACTGTTCAGATTTTCTGTTAATGATTCAGTGCTGAGAGACTGTATGTGTCTAAGAACTTACCTGTTTCTTCAAGATATCATCATCTGTATCTCAGTGGTACAGTTGTTAGCCCTCCACTTTTCATTCCTGAACACTTGAGTTGTCTCTGCTCGTCTCTAAGCCTAGCTAAAGGCCTAACAAATTTTATCTTTTCAAAGAATGAGTTTTAAATTTCTTCAGTATTCACAATATGTTTCTAGACATCTTCATTTATTTTTTCCTATGCCCTTCATTTTTTCTACTAATTTAAGGCCTAGATTTTTTTTTGCATGTAGTATAAATCTAGATAGCTTATTTGAGAACTTCCTTTCTTCCTTTGGATGTAGGTCTTTATTACTCCAAGTTCTCCTTTTGGAACTGCTTTTGGTATGCTCCATAAGTTTTGTGAGTTTTACACAATATGTTTTGATCATATTTAGACGCCTTCCCCTATCTGCACCTGTCTTATACACCCCCGCTGACTTTCATGTCATATATATTAAGGCCTATAGAGCCAAGTTTGTGTCCCCACTTCTATATGCCTCTATCCATTGGAGCCTGGTTAACCCATCTTTCTTGATCACAGAAAATGAAAATTAGAAATTGGGATAATACACTTGTAGAAAGCCAACTCTCCCTCTCCTAGTAGCTAAAAGTTGCCAATAGTTCCTCAGCTAAGGCTGGGACTTCTTGCTCAGTTCCCCACTTCTAGGCTGGGATTTTGTCTTGTTTGAACTTGCATGGGTCTTCTGTATGCTGTTACCATTGCTCTAAGTTCATACGAGTAACTTCTCAGTTGTCTGGAAAATTCTGATTCCTTGTGGTCATCTACCTCCTCTGGCTCTTGCAATCTTTCTGCCCCATGTTCTGCAATGATTCTTGAGCCTTGGGTGGGCAACATTTAATATAGGTGTCCTATTCAGGAACAAAGTCTCTGCAGTCTCTCAAGGGCTGCATATATTCAAATAGTTTGTAAATTTATTCTTACTTTTCATCTGTTTAAGAATACATTGTTCAATTTCTGTATTCTATATTTTATAATATTTCTTTTAATTAATTTCTAATTTCATTCTGTGAATATTTCTGTGATCAGGAAAGATACTTGGTATAGTATTAATGTTTTTGTAGTTTTTCAACCTGTATCTTGGCCTAAAATATATGTGTCCTAGAGAATGTTCAGTATAATTTTGAGATGAATATGTATAATGCTGCTGTTTGATTAAATGTTCTATCTATGACTAATTAGGTTTGTTTGGTCTAACATATAGTTTAAGTCCAACATTTCCAATAATTATTTGAATAGTAGCATTGTTTTTTGCTTGTGATTTGTCCATTATTGAAAATGCTTACTCAAAGTCCCTATTTATATTACATTGTTGTTTATCTGTTCTTTTTGCTCCTATACTAATACCTAAATATATAAAGCAAATATTTCAGAAGTAGCTAATTTGTAGTTTTAGAGCTGGCGAGATCATCCTTCACAAGTTTTATTGACATTTCTATTTCTTCATCCTATATTGTACAAAGCAAAACATATCTACATTTCTTGACATGCTTTGCGTTTATGTTTCAGTTTTACAAATGCTATTTTATAGATATCAATCTATGAGCAATTGAATAAGTCAACAGGTTCTAAACTGGGAATACTAGGAAAATGATCTGGATTCTTAAGTCATAGCCATATGAAAATGTAGTCTAGGAAGAATCAGTTTGTATGGCTACCCCAGTACAAGATTTTCTACCCTTGATCCTATAGAACAGCCATTTCAGTAAATGATCACATTCCTGTCTTCATCCTCAGATTAGAGGGCTGTCATAGCTTTAGGTATACTTATAAAAAATTCTATTTTAGTCACATTGAGTCTGGGATCACTTTATATACCATAAAACAAATCTAAAATTGCAATGGACAGTGAAAGACATGTTCTGAACTTCAATTACTGCAGATTCCTATTTTCTAGAACTAAATCCAAACCTGGGGATATCCTCAGTATAGATGGGGCCAAGGCCACATTCAGAGCTGGGTTCAAAGCATGGCACTTTGGTTATCTCTCCAGGAGTACTTCTAAGACCAGAAGGGTCATTTCCAATGTTAGAGGGGTCACTTGTGCTACCAGGGCTATTTTCCAATTTCTGTGGGACTCCTTTAAGTCCTCATTGCAAACTTATTCTTTTGGTGAACTTGTAAACTTTGGACATTCAGTTTTGGATCAGGCAAAATGTTGATTCCAATTGAAGAAAAAACATGTCTACTATCACTAAAGGCCATACGCAATATTGCAGAAGGGAGTGATAGCCCAATGCATCTATCCCAACAAGTCACCAGAAATGAGAACTATAGGCCAGTTTTTGGCATGTTTTCGTTCTGTAGTCAAGAACGCATGATCTTCACATCCCAAATAAGGAAGCCCCGTGCAGGGAATTTCCACACCAGGCATTACCACACTGGAAGAGTAGTATCTGTGCTTGTCTTTGACAATGCCTTTGTAGTTTTGTTGCATTAATGAACAGAATGAGTGTCAGTACCTACATTAGGCAAAGGGTTATTAAAGATGGGTACTGTTGTAGACAAGTGTACCTGCCACTCATTCCCGAGCTATGAGATGCATTTCTGATCTCCATTTTTTGTATATCTAAATTGATAGTTTCAAAATGTCTATTACTCAGTTTAATATGATTCCTTATTTCCACGTTACTATTTAACAATGGCATTACTTTTGACCCTCTAATTGTACCATCTTTCTCGGTGGAAAATGATGAAAGCCAAACCCAATTTTCCTCTTACAGTTTCACTCAATGAGTTGTGATCAGTCCAAAGAACAAGTGGAACATGCCCATGGATGCCCCTGGAAATGCTGTGCTGAAGCCACATGCATTAAAGTACTTGACTTTCTTTTTTTTTTCATGATTTGTCATAGATACTATTTTCTATTTCCAGAATAATAATAATAAGTAAGAGTGAGTATTTAGAGGAGCTGCCTATATCTTTTATTTTAGTATTTCCTCTTTTCTGCATGGTCTTGTCCTTACTTTCCAGTGCAGTTTAGCATGAATATTTTTGCTATTCAGAAAGTAGATACGATAGGCCATGAGAAGCACTGTGCCTAATCCACCAGAAGTAATCACAACTTTTTATTGTGAATTTCAAAGGACTTCTTTTCCTACATACAACAAGTGGTATGAATTGTCTTCAAATAAAAGGATTTCTTACCTCAACTGCATCATGGGGAATTTAATACATATACTGTTCTTGAGAACATTACCAGTATAATCTAGATTCAGCATTGTTGAATACATAAAATGTTAATAAAAGCTGTCTTGAAATGTGTCTCTGGAACTAAAGCAGCCTAAAGAGTTCAACTATCTTTCGTGCAGAGAGGAATAATGAGGAAGTAGTTTATCTCTGTTAAAGGTTGGAGGTAAGAGATGCCCAGGTGCGACTTGACTCTACATGGGTAATATTTATGTATTGATCTGTTAGGAAGGAAGAGTATTTTCTCATGATTTCAATCAAACTAAGAAGACAAAAAGCTTTTCATTTAGTTCTGAATAATCCAATAGGGACAAACTATGATTACATCTCGTTACCCTACACTCCTATTTTGGAGTGAAATTATCAGAGGAGATTGAAATCCTAATGAAAAGAAAGGAATGAATACTTGATTTTTTTCATGAAAAATAATGGGCCTTGTGGTACACTGAAAACAAAAAAAACTGTATTTTGCAACTTTTAAAATGCTTTAAAAATTCACCAAATTTTACCTGTCATTTTTTTTTTGATGTATCAGTTGAAAATACAATTGGGAGTTGGTATGTCCCACTGTGAGCCGTGGGATCACCGAAGATAGAGAGAGCTGACAGGCCCTGTCTAATGTGTGCGTGACCTTTCTTAAAATATTACAGTTGGAAAAAAATTCTCATTCAAAACATCACTGTCTGGTGATGTTTCTTCCAAAGACAAGCAAGGCAAAGAAAAACTAACAGGTATTCAGTAGAGAGTTTGAGGTAAGGAAACCCAAGGACAGTAGTGGCATGGCATGCACTTTCAAGCACAGAAACCAAGAATGATCTTTTAGAAATGAGACATCACATAGACTGTGCCATCCTACCTTCCCTGAAGAGATCAACTCAACTAGAGGTTTCAGTCCATCACTAGTGGCCATGTTGTGTGTGGGCTTGTGGCCAGGCAGCATATCATAGTGGAGAGGACATGGCATGGGGAACCACTCAGTTATGGTGAGCCAGGGAGATGAAGGGAAGAAGGGGATGTGCCTGGGGTCTCACAATGACTTTGAGGACACTCCCCCAGTGGCCCAAATACTTCTGTTATATCCCAATAATAGCAAGGTCCGTGAGCATGCCTTTATAGATGGCCTTTAGGGAATACCCAGACTCAGAGCATAGAAGCTGTCCATAAGGAACACGTTTTACTAGTGGAGACAACCCTAGGCTGAAAGTACGGGGATAAAGCCATTTGTATTCAGATAGGAGCTTTAAGTTATACATTAAAAAATACAAATAAGGTTACTATGTAATGATTAAAGAATCATTAGACAGGATATAACTATCATAAATCGATATGTGCCTAATGGCACAGCATCTTATTTTATAAGGGAAACACTATTTTCTCTAAAAAGACAGGTTCCCAAACACTAGTAGTACTTGTGCACTTTATTTTTGTCCATGAATAGATTATCCAGACAGGAAAAATGGAAGAAATAGTGGAGTTAAACTACATTACAGACTAAATTGAGTTAATAGAGAGTTACAGAGCTTTTTAATTGTTTTTTGGAATATATACATATATATGTATATATATGTATTATTGAGCTTTAAAAATTTCATACATTTCCCACTCCCATCCAGACCCCCTCCCCCATCCATGCTTATCCCACCCCCAAACCCTATGCACTATGCCATACATTACAGAACATTTGACCAACAGCTGCAGGATACACAATTTCTGATCAGCACATTGTACACTGTTCATGTATCAGGCAAGGAAAATATGTCTTGATACACCAAGTAAGAAACAAACAATGCCCCCAAACCTAATAGCCAAAGGAGAAGACAATTAGAAGTTACAGTTACAAATTACACAGACAGTAAGAATGCAAACAATGTGTTCTTGCTGAGTCATTAAAAAACATGAAAATTTAAAAAATCCTGAAAAAATAAATCATAGCATGTTAAACAAACAAAATTTATCCAAAGCAAAATGAAAAATCATGTTTATAATAATACATCTATGCAAAGATAGTGAATAAACACCTTAAGGTAAAACCTGTGGAACTGGAGAAGGAAGAGTTCCACCAAGCCAAAAATCAGTTGCACAGAAAGGAAATCATAAAGATGAGAGAACAAAAAAAGAAAATAGAGGCTAAAAATTAGAAAGGATCAACGAAAAAAAAAGAATTTCTTAAAAAGTACAAACCTTCAGTTCAACTAACCCAGAAAACAGACTAAAAGAAGTAAAACTAGAGGTTAAAAAGGACACATCACAACAAATACCATAGAAATACAAAGTGTTACTAGGGAACTGATATTACAGAAATGCAAGGGGTAACTAGGAATTATATGCCAACAATTTGGGAAACTTGAGAGAAATGTAAAATATCTAGTCAAATATATTCTACCAAAATTAAATCATGAAGACCTTTAAAATCTTACATAACAACACCTGAATGCTGAGTCTAAATTAGTAAATAAATTCTCCCACAAAGAAAAGCCAAAGACTAGAGAATTTACTACTGAAGTTTTCTAAATCTCTAAAAAAGGGCTAGAAATTCTTTCAAACTATTCAAAAATTTCATAAAAGGGAGAAACTTTTGAGCTTATTCTACAAGGTCAGTATTGGCCTGAGCCTCAAACCAGACAAGGACACAGTAACAACAAAGAGAAAACAGAAAAACAATGTAAAATGAAAAGGAAAAGAGAAAATTATAGCCTGTTTTCCCAGAACAAATGTAAATATTCCCAGCAGAATATTGATGAACTTGATACAATTGAACGTCAAAGAGATTATATACCATTATCAAGAGGGATTCATCAGAGGGAGGCTAGGATGGTTGAACACACACAATGAATGTGATACATTACATCAACATGACCAAAAGACAAAACCCATACGATCACCTGAAAAATGTAGAGAAAGCACTCACTGTAATTCACTACCACTTCATGGTAGAAACTTTCACTGAATCAGGTATAAAAGAAAGCACCTCAATAAATAAAGCCATGCTTGACAAACTCAGAATGGGCACCTTACTGAATGATGAAGGGCTGAAACATGGAACCATATGCTCCAAAATCTGGGGTACGAGTTTCTACATTTTAAAAAAACATTTTATTTATTATTTCTATTTTATGTGGATGAGTGTATTGTCTGCATGTATGTGAGTGCAATGCCGCAGAGGTCATAAGTTTCTACTTTTATTCCTCTCATTCATAATACTGAAAGAGTTACCTAGAGCAATTAGGCAAAAGGGCGAAATAAAATAGGAAGGGAAGTAGTCAAAATAAAACCATGAGTTTACACATACACACATACACACACACACACACATATACAAAAGACTGAGGTATCTGACAAATTCAATAAAGTTTTAGAATTCAAAATCAGCATACAAAAATTATCAGTAGAATTTTATAGGGTAGCAATAAATTTGCTAACAAATGAATCAAATAGCTGTCATTGTCACAAAAACTACAAAAATAGGAACAAATTTAATCAGGAATCAAATAATTTTTACAATTATGTAATCCCTATCAAAGCATCAGTGGCATTCTTTATAGAAATAGAAAAAGCAACTGTAAAATTCATATAGAATCATGGAAAACTCCAAATTGCTAAAGCCATTTGGAAGAAAAAAAAAAGAACCAACCTGGAGACCCACAAAGAGAATATGATTGTAGAATAGAAAGTGGACCAGTGGAAGAGAGGAAAGTGCAGGTACAAATTTAATTTTAGATGTAGAGTGGCATATTATCCCTGGACATTAAGGTGGGGAGAGTGGAGAGGGACTAGAAAGAGATCAGATAATGGGAACCAAGATACAATTAGATAGTTAGATAGAAGTCTATTGTTCTACAATACAGAATAGTTCTGTAGTATATTTTATAGCAATTTATTATAAAGTTTCAGAAGAGAAAAGTTCAAGGTTGCCCAACACAATGTTTGAGATGGAAATGCTAATCACCCTGGCTTCTTAGTTATGCATTGTATGCAAGAACTCAGTTAATATACTGACCCAATAAATCTATATGTGTATTATAAGTCAACTGAATAAAAGCCTTGCACGTAACTATCAAACACTTCTCTCTATAGCTAGAATCAGAATATATGAAATCATATCACTTCTGTATAACTTTGTCCTCAAAATCTTACAAAAGGTGAAATAGTTTAAACATAATTTTTATATGAGAAAAATGAATCTTATAAAAGTAATGATTTCATTAATGACAACAAAAGTGTTTATTTATATAGAAGTATTCACATGTGTTTTTTAGAATATTTAGGAAGATTCTTACCCCTGGATTTTTGGGCGCATCAGGAAAGATGTGACCTGTTATTTTTTGAAGACTATAGCTGAATTGTACAAAATTGCCCATACAAATAATCTTGGTTTCCACCCAAAGGCTAAAAATGTTTTCTAGATTGCTAGGCAGGGCTCACTTTAAGTAGCCCTTTGGAGGGCATATAATTTCTCTCTTACTTACTGGAAATTGTGTTCTTAATTTTTGGCAGAGTAAAGGGTCTCTGACACTCCTTGAGTGACAGTGAACCGTGGAAGGCAACGAAGGATGGTGATATATCAAATAGTAGGTAAAGATTGAGGAAGAGTCTTAGATATAATAGTAACGGTTGATTATCACTTTTGAAGCCCTCTGAATTGACTGTGTGGATAGCCAGAACCATAAAACTCTGTTTTGAAGTAAGCATTGCCTGTGAACCTGGTTTCTACCAGTACCTAAGATCATGGAGTACAGACATAGCTTTACTCCTGTAGATGTATGAATCTTTCCTGCGTTTTGTGGCAGACATAGCTAGCAGAGCTGTATTCTCCTGTCTCTTAGAGATTCTGGAACTTTCCAGCAATAGGCAGTTCGGGCTTATTCATTCTCCAAGGGTTGAGATCTGCATTTAAGTAGGAAAGAAGTCATCACAGGGGCAGAATCTGACTTGGTTCCTTTAGAGTTTAAATTTGAGGAAGGCTCCATTAGGCAAAGCATTTTGTGTAATAACCATTTTGTATTTTTAGGGTTGTAAAGATATGAAAGAATGGGGATGGATGGATAAGCTTCACTGTCATTTTTTAAAGTTAGACTAAGGCTTTATCCTCAGGTGATGTTAGGGAAAAATTTCTGATGTTCTCTGTTAGAAAACCTAAGAATAAAGAATGATTTCAATGATGTATCTTTAGAGGGTGTGGAATTAAATCCAGATATTTGAAAAATTTCAAGAGAAAGTTGTGGGAGAATAAAAGAAGAAAAAGTGTGATTTTGTGCTATAAAATTTTGATATTTTGAAAGCTTGTGAGGCAATTACACTGTGATCATAAAAGTACGTCCAGTTAAGATTGGAACTATTTTCTCTCGGAAGAACCGACACATTTGGAATGTCCTTTACCGTGGCAGTGGCAGCCACTTTAAAGTGATTCATTCCTTCAAAGCTGGAATAAACACCAACGTGGTTTCCTGTTAGTCTTGGCTTTGACCTGAATGCTAGTGCCACACAAGGAACGACTGTGCAAAGTTTTCATCCTGTCGTTTGTTTAGTGTTTGTGCTGGAGTACTTGATAATAGGCTGATATTGATTATAATTGCTGCTTTGATCAAATGACTATGATCTCATAGATCTTTATTTTTCCTTTGAGGAGGAAATTATGTTTAGGCATTTGAATAGAATCCATTTAAATCTTTGAAATGATTGAACAGTGTTGTGTAATGTGTGTCTTCTGAATTTAATGTCACATGCTGTAAAGATTATTTTTGAAAGTAACCTTGATAATTAAGAAATATAATGTACTAGAGACAAATACTTCACATCTCCTAAAGGGTAAAAGACCTTTATTGTCTGCTGCAAAGACTGAATTCTAAGGAGTCTATAAAAATTCTGCTATTCAGAAGTTAGCTTTAATGAAGCTGAAATCAGACCAAGAAAGGAAAATCCAAGCAAATTAAAACTGAAATGCAAAGAATTAAATGAAATCTTGAGTTTTTGATGTTACTGAGTTCAATTTTTGATACTGATAGTATTTTTAAACCTCAGTAACACCATTCATCAACATGCATGCTGTTTCTGTTTGATAGGCATTCCTGTTTGACACAGGCTGGAACCATTTTCTTGATATTAACTCTTTGGGGCTCAATTGAATTTCAACACAGTGTTTGTGAAAGAGGACTGTGCCCTCAGCCTTGCGATAATGAGTAAGTAGATGTTACATCACTCAGCTCACAGTACTGCAGGAGGTATTAGGTTACTACTTAATGTTAAAAATGAATATGTCTTTATACTTCAGGTATTTTAAAACAGACATTAAAAATTATGAACCGTTTAGTTTCTATGTTTATTAATGGAATAGTAAATTTGGTCCCTATTTTAGAAGTCAAATATTTCATGTTTTTCTGTACTATTGACAAGCTGAATAAATAATTAACAGCCCTACTCAATTACAAGCAAACAAACATAATGAACATATAAAGCAAAGAATACTGACCTCCATTTGAAACCAAGTAATTATGTGTAGGTTTTGATATTTGTAACTATAGTTATAATAATTAAAATTTATATTATCATAGTAGTAGAAATACATGAAAAAGTTAAACATATTATTAACTGAAAAATTTAACATTCAGGAAGTAAAACAATTATAAGTTTGAGTAGATTTGTCAAGAGAATTAAAAGAAAAATCCCATCCTATTCATTTTTAATATCTCTGTATCTCAGAGTCCAGTAGCAGAACAAGTTTGTTATACCCAGCAACACAGATTAATATGATATTGAGAAATTACTTAGTTCTCAGAAGAATGTGGGGAAGAATTCCATATATAAAGGAAAAGTATTTGAAATACAGAAGTATTTGTTAGAGTTATAGCTATATCTATGGTAAAATCATGGAAAAAAAGGAATCATTTGTCACGGGAGACATGGCTAACTGCAGGCTAAAATGGAGATCTGTGATAGCAGAGGGTGGACATCATGCCTTGACAAGACAAGAAAGGTTCTTTTTCTTAGAGGAAGCTACAAGTATGCGGTCTTTATTTTAACATTGAACGTTCGTGCTTTATATATTATTATGACTATATTTCATGATGGAAAATATAAAGAATGAAAAGGGAAATCTATATTAAAATTAAATCCACCAAAGAGAAGCATATTTCTAAATTATAGTGTGAAAAAATTTGTACATTTTAATGTGGTATGGAACAATTCATAAGCATTATCTTGATTGGGTAGTGCTTCTTAGTAGTAGCCACTTACTAATTTCTAGCATGTATGCCTGTTTATAATTTACTTCAAGAATGTCAACATATAAAATTTTTATGCTGTGCTCTTAACTCATGTGGTTAAGATAAACTTTATCACTATGTACAAACAGAGCATTAGTGTTACAAGTCTCTTCCTGCTGTTTTTAAATGACATCATGCATTTGACCTTCAAACAAATTTATTTGGATCACAAATGTAAGCTCTATCTTGCTATTCAAAAAGTGAATATATTATCAAAAAGGCATCATATTTGGCACCCCATGTCTCAGGTGAATTGTCTAGGCCAAATTGTTTTTCCTTTAGCTCATTCAGGATTCAAATGGGGATGAATTTCAGAAATGGTGGTCTACTTTTAAAGATGTTTAGAAAACAAATTAAAATCTTTTTAAGCTTTCCAAGATTGCAATCAGTGCCTTAACAGTCCTGTGCTTCTAACTTGGTTGCTACACTGCTGCAACTGCTTATTGCTTTAATTTGAAAGGTTTGGAAAAGTAGCAATTGTCTTTTTTCCCCGTAATAAAGTTTCTGTTCAATTGATATGTCTGTGGTATTTATTGTAACTGCTATGTGCTATGGCGTTTTTATTTTCATTTCATGTATTCATATTATTTGGACAGATTTATGTGTCAAAATACACTCTACGTCTAAATGAAAATTGAAGTTATTTGTAGGTTTATAAATTTGTTTTGTATAAGTTCATTCAACTCATTTTAGAGGGAAGAATTTTTTGAGACATGGTTTCCCTGTAGCCCAAGTTGTCTTGGAACTTGCTTTGTAGATAGAACAGACTGGCCTGATCATATATATGTATGATCACCTGTCTCTTCCTCTGGGGTTCTAGGATTAAAGCTATGAACTTCCATGTGACTTTTTTTTTTTTTTGGTTAACACATTTCTCAACTTAGAAACAAAACAGAGGAGGATAACAGTCATTTAGTTATCATTAAGCCTTGGTTTGAGAGGGCAGAGAAGAGTTGAAAGAAAGAGGCTATTAACTTCATATGCAGTTTACCCTAATGTTGCTAATTTCCCAAATGGTTCCTAAACTTTACTGTCATGAGAGAGGCCAATTATGATGCCCACATCCACATGGGTGGCATTGGTACCTTTAGAAACATCGTCCAGATTTCTAGCAATTTTTCTTCTAAATGAGATAGAACATTTATTTTTAGACAAATATTCTTACCTCTTTGGGGAAAGAAAGCATTAAACATGACAACTCTACTTGTGTGAAGAACATAGTGGCCCACTTTTTATTAAAACCTTGTTAGAAAAAGGCTATGTGTATTAGGCATTGTGATAGGTGTTTATATGTCACCTTACTTCATTTTGTAGCTGTGAGATTAAGCACAATTACTGCCATTTACAGATAACTAGTGAAAGTTTAGTTTAACCAAATTACTGATCCAGAGATACACAGCAGTTAGTGAACCACAGAACTAGGGGTGGATACTGAGCTCTTTGATCCAAAATGTTTTCTATATTTTTGGGGGAATATGAGGTAATAGACTTGACTTCATTTTCTGAAGCTGTTTTGTTAGTGTTGTTGAATCTGGAGACTCGCTTTTAGGACTTGTCCTCTGAATCCTCCTCCTCTTTGGGTCCCCTTTCTAATTTGCTGTGAGCGCACCCTATCTGCTCTGGCAATCCCATCCAATTCTCCCTCTAAAGCTCCATCCATAATTATGCTATGTTTCTAAAAGGCAATTGTAAGATATATAGATAGTAGTTAAGAATCAGTAGTTAAGATAGAAGTTGGGGCATCAGAATGTATTTAATCCTAGTTCATCTTTCATTAGTCATGTGATCTATGGCAGCTCCCGTTCAAGACAATGCTATTTTTTTGTCTTATGACACAAGGCTGTATCATGTACCTTCCTTCCCATTAATGGAACCTCATCTTTTGCCATTCAACCAAATCAAATCATTCTCTTGTTTTGAGACACTGTTTGCAGTCATCTTGCATTTTTAGAGTCAGGTTTATATAGAATTTGGAAATTATACCTAAATGTCCTCAGAGGGGTCAGAGGTACTGGAGATGTACACTTCTGCTTGTTTCATTCTCAGTGGCTGAAATCCTCCCCACATTCATTCAGTCACTCCTCATTGCCCTATATTTCAAACACGAATTTGTTTAAACCTAAAGGTTACTTATTTTGAGACTGTACTACACATAGGATCTAAGTTTTCTTTGTGTATTGGTTGGCCAACCAAGATTCTGTGTATTCCTCTGTATTTCTTATCCTGTACTGACTTTTCGACTCACAAGGGACTCATCCATAATAGAATGCTTATTGCATTATTTCTTACTTGGCTTTCATCACTGGCACCTTCTTCAGTGTCTGTCACACGGTAACCTTCACATAATATTTTGTCAGGGTGTGTCAAATGAAATCCCAAACGAATGTATACTTAGGAATCATGTGAGAAGTATTTTATGGCCAGACATAGTATGTTCTGTTACCTACAATATTTCTACTGGCAGAAGATAAAGAGATATAATTTTGCCATTTATATTGTTATTCCAGACAATTATTAGAGAATTTTAACAACTTTTTGTTTTAGATTAGTATAAGTCACATGGAACGGTTGCTTGAAATGAGAAAAAACACCTAAGAAAATTTAAAATAATAGAGAGGAGTATCTGGATTGTAGCTGATTACATATGCAGTTTTGAATATGCACTGCAGAACTTTTAGAGGTGTTCTTGTATTAATAAGTCTACAGAGGAAAGTACATATCAAATTAGATAACTTTAATGTCTACTGTGGTAAGTTTCATAACTTTATCTTTGTATCAGACTCATTTGAATACGATATGTGTTCCATCATATTTAGGGACTATGATTAAATATGTGATAGAAGAATAGTTTTCCTTTTTTTTGAAATTTTGCAACATTCATATAATAATTTTGATCTTATTTAGATCCCGTCACCTATCTGCACTTCTCCTTATTATCCTCCACCTTACTACCTCCTTACCATATATATATGGTATGTGCTTATATATGTGTCATACACGTGTCATATATATATATACACACACACATACACACACCTATAGATAATTAGGTCTTAT
Source organism: Nannospalax galili (assembly GCF_000622305.1). Lineage (NCBI taxonomy): Eukaryota > Metazoa > Chordata > Mammalia > Rodentia > Spalacidae > Nannospalax > Nannospalax galili. Next base: position 1,383,008 of record NW_008357649.1, read on the forward strand.
AGAGTCTAATTTGTGTTCCCAAATGACCTTCAGTGTGGTTCCACTTACAGGAGCCTGGTTAGCCTACCAAGAGTTACATCCTTCAAACAGACTGACCCTTTTGCTCCCAGAAGCCAATGGATGCCAATAATTTCTCAGGTATGGTTGCAGTTTCTTACCCATGTCCCCATGTCTATGCTGGGGTTTTGTCTGGCTTGAGCTTGCATATGACTTGTGCATGCTATCACCATTGCTGTGTGTTCATATGAGTAACTTCCCAGATGTCTAGTAAATTCTATTTCCTTGTGATCATCTATTGCTCTTACAATCTTTCTGCTCCATTTCTGCAATGATCCCTGAGCCTTGGGAAGCATAAGTTGGGTATAGGTATCCTATTCAGGGATAATCAGTCTGTGGCCTCTTATTCTCTGTACAATGGTCAATTGTGGGTCTCTTGTTAGTTACCATCTGCTACATAAGGAAGCTTATGAGAATTGAGAGATGCATTAATCTATGGGTATAACAAAAAGTCATTAAGAATGAGTTTAATACTATATCTATTTAGCAAAATAATAGTATCAGAATTATCCTATGGTATCTGACCAGTCTAGCCTCAGGTTCCAAAGCCTGTTATCAATGTCAGGTATAGGCTCCATCCTATGAAGCTGACCTTAAATCTTACTAGAAAGTGGTTGGTTGCTCCCATAATATTCATGCCACTATTGGACCATTGGGCATTTTTTTGCCAGGTCGGTGGTGTTGTAGCTCACAGAATTCACACTTGGGTAAGGTCGATGATTAATTTTCTCAAGATAGTATGAATAGCATGTTTCATCACTATGAAAACTAGTCAGTAGAGATGAGACTTTGAAGTCACGGCCACTTTATTTCTCCTTAATTGTTATACAGCTCATGTATTTATTTTAAAAATAATTTTACTTATTATTTTTAATTTATGTGTATAAGTGTATTGTATTGCTTGAATGTATGTAATCAATCCTGTGTTTTGCAATGTGTGCAGAGGTCAGAGGAGGGTGTCCAATTCTCTGAAACTGGAATTAGGTATGGTTATTAGCCATCATGTGTATGCTGGGAACTAAACCTAACTCTTCTGCAAGAGCAGCCAGTGCTCTTAACTACTTAGCTATCCCTCAGCTCCAGCCCTATAATGTCTTTAGTAATAATGCCTTACCATGGAGTTCTGGTGGCTAAACAATAGCCAGTATTGTTTGAGGGTCCATGGTGTCTCTGGTCAACAGTTTCAAGAGAGGGAGCCCATTATTTACATTGGGGTTATTTTACTAGCCTATGGTAACTAGTAGGGGCGATGTTCTCCTGTTATAAGAAAAATCCTTTAAAGCTCTTTTTATAATGTCTATGTTCACACTTTAAGAATATTCTATAGTGATAGATTTCCATATGACTTATTCTAAAGGCCCGTAGTGTTTGTTATGCCACCTTGTAGTTTCTGCATCTAATGAGGTGATCATGTGGTTTCTGTCTGAATCTGTTTTTGTGGTGGCTTACATTTATTGATTTATGTATGTTGAATGACATCTAAATCTTTGGGATGAGGCCAACTTGATCATGGGATATAATCTTTTTGATGTCATCTTGCATTTGATTTGTGAGTTTCTATTGAGAATTTTGCATCTACATTCATCAAAAAGTTCGTTTATAATTTTTCTTTTTTGTTGGGTCTTTGTCAGGTTTTGGTATTAGACTAACACTTGCTTCATAGAAAGAAGTTGGGAGTGTTCCCTCGTTTTCTAACTTATCAATAATCTTAGGAGCCATGGTACTAATCTCCCTTGAAGGTTTGTCACTGTATCTGTCTGGCCCTGGGAGATTTTTAATTACTGTGTCTATCTCATTTGTTGTTATGCGTCTGTTTAAATTATTTATGCCATTTTGATTTAACTTAGGTAGGTCATACATTTTTATAAATTTATTTTTTCTTTTTAGATTTTCTAACTTAGTGAAATATAGATTTTTAAAATATATCCTATGTACTTCTCAATTTCCTCAGGGTTTATTATAATGTTTCCCTTTTCATCTCTGAGTTTGTTAATTTGGGATTCTCTCTCTCTCTCTCTCTCTCTCTCTCTCTCTCTCTCTCTCTCTGATGGAGCTCAGACTGGCCTTGAATTCATGCTCCTTCTGCTTCTGTCTTCCAAGTGCTGGGGTTAAACTGGCCAAAGGTTTGTTCATCTTGTTAATCTTTTCAAAGAACCAACTCTTTGTTTATCAATAGTATTGTTTTCTTCTTTCCTATTTCATTAATTCATCCTTGATTTTATTTATCACTTCCTGTTTACTCTTTTTAGGTATTGATTCTTCTTAGTTTCTAAGGCTTTCAGGCTCATCATTAATTTATTTTCTAATTTTCTTGCATAGGCACTTACTCTAAATTTTTCTCTTAGGACCTCCTTTCTTGGGATTCACAAGTTTTGGTATCCTGAGCTTTCATTTTCATTCAATTCTGAGAAAATTTTTATTTCTTTTTTTGCTTTTTCCCATGATCCAATTTTCATCCAGTAGCTTCCCCCATGTTTATTATTGCTGATCGCTGGCTTTATTCCTTTGTGGTCAGATAGAATGCAGGATGATATTTTAATTTTCATAAATTTATGGAGATGTTTTAATTTGGTCAATCTTGGACAAAGTTCCATGGGCTGCTGAGAAGAAAGTGTATTCTTTGGTGTTTGGGTGAAATGTTCTGTATGTAACTGTTAGGTCCATTTGTTTTATGATGCTAATGAACTACATACAGGGTTTCTCTGTTGAGTTTTTGTCTGGTTTGCCTGCCTATTGATAACACTGGGGTAGTAAAGTCACCCACTATCACTGTGTTGGAGTCAATGTGATATTCCTAGATCTAATAAAGCTTCTTTTTTGAAATTTTGTGCCCCCATGTGTGATACATATATATTTAGAATTGTAATATTTTCTTGGTGGATATTTCCTTTAATGAATGTGAAGTGACCTTTACTGTCTCTTCTGCCTAGTTTTATTTTCAAGTGTATTTTGTTAGCTATTAGAATAGCTACAATGGCTTATTAGTTTCATTTGCTTAGAGTAGCTTTTCCATCCTTTTACCTTAAGGTGGTATTGATCATTGTTGGTGAAGTGTATTTCTTGGAAGCAGAAAATTGATGGATTATGTTTTCTAATCCAATCATCTAGTCTGTATCTTTTTTACTGGGGAGTTGAGGCCATTAATTTTGATAGTTATTATTGACCAATGTTCATTAATTTCTGTTGTTTTGGTGTTGTAATGCTGATTTCTTAAAACTTCTTTTGGTTGGTTGTTCTGTGATAAGTTTTCTTTGTGCAATCTTGAGGGTGTTTAATCTTGCCTTACTACCTATAAATAATTAATTAAATAATTATTAGAGAAATACCTTCTAAAATGTGACTTAATTTATAATTCTGGTTACCTTCTTAATTTTTCTTCTTTTTTGGTTTTGGAAATGTTTTATTTATTCCCACCAGATCTAAAAATTGCACATGTACATTTGGTTTTTAGAAATATGCAGTCTAGGGACTGGAAAGATGGCTCTGTGGTTAAGAGTGTTGACCGCTCTTGCAGAGGATCAGGGTTCGATACTCACCACCTACATGGCAGCAAACAACAGTCTATATCTCCAGTTCCAAGGGATCGGACACCTTCGTCTGACCTCTGCGGGCATCGTATAACATGGGCGCACTTACACACATGCAGGCAATACACTCATACACATAAAATAAAAAATAGATATTTTAAAAAAAGAAAATAAAACAAATATGCAGTCTAGGAAAAACCAATAGAAGAAAATTCTTAACATACATGGAAAATCTGGCATATGGACTGTGAGTCCTTGACCCCTGTAGTTTTCATTATTACAAATCTATAATGGAGACCAATGGCATCTCTTTTTTCCCCAATGGATTCTGGTTAGCATAGTGTTTTAGCTTAATACCATTAAATTTCCAAGGCTATAACTCCTGAATTCCTTTATCCCACATCTAATAGAAAAGGAGCTGGTTTACATTCATGTTGAATTTGGGGGTGCCTGGTGATTTTTGTTCAGTTACATATAAACCTTTTAGTAAGTTCCCATTTTGATACCAAGAGAAAAGCTCACAAATTTCTTACGATTTTTCTGAAGATAAATAATAAAGATATTCAAATAGACAATGAAACAATGCATTATTTATGGGATTATGTAGCAAAGCAAGAAAAACTAACAGTTTCTTAGACTTTCACCCCCAATGAGGGGCTCTAAAGCCTGTTTTCCAATGCTTCAGTCTAGTTTTCAGGTGCGAATCTTTCCTATCTAGACAGAGTGCCACATAGCATCAACTGCCATAGCTGTTGCTGAGAGCTGAGAGCAAACAAAACAATTCAATGAATCAAAAGGAACAAGACCAAAATTGCTAAAAGAGAAGAGTTTCATAATAGAGCCTTTACTATGACAGGGAAAATATAAATATCTAAATATTTGTACCCATAAATATATTAATGACTGTAGCCTCTCCAGCCATTTGTATTTGGTTATGTTCACAGTACCACACACGATTTCCCTCCTCTTGCGCTTTAAGTCCAATTGGATAGAAAAACCCATGCCTGTCACATCCCTAGACAAACGTAACTTTTTATAATATGCTGAATATGGATCCTTATATTTACCGATAAGTATAACTCTCACCACTCATCAAAGAAGCTTCTTTTTGCAACAGTGGAAGCTATTACAGAGTTCCACAAATGCTCACACACAGCCATAAGTGGCACATCTACAATGAAACCTATATAGATAAGGATCACAGTGCATAGCAGAACAGGGGGTAGAGAGACTATTAACGCATCTCTAGATTTTCACCAGTGAAGCATTCTCATGCAACAAAAGGCGATTAACACAGAAAGTCGCAATTTGCCAAAGTGTAGAGAATAAGAGACTGCAGAGTGTGTGTCCCTTGATAGGACTTCTGTATTAAACCTCACCAACCTAGTGCTCAGGGACCATTGTAGAAGACTATAAGAAACAGGGGTGGTGGATGACCACAAGGAAACAGAACATTTTCCAGTTGTTTATATGAACTTAGAGCAATGATGACAGCATGTACAAGACCCACACAAACTCAAATCAGAAAAAAACCCAGCATGGAAGTAGGGAAATGGTCAAGAAGCCCGAACCTTAGCTGAGGAACTATTGGCAGCTGATCACTGCTGGGTGAGGGAGAGTTGGTCTTCTTTAGGGAGTGACCCTAGATAGGCTGAACTGGCTCCAGTGGACAAATTCACACTGAGGGACATCCAGAGACACAAACTTGTCTTGATATGCTTTAATATATGACAGAATGCATGAAATCCAGTGGGGAGGATGGGGAGTTCAGACAGGGGAGATTATGTAAATATGATCAAGTTGTTCTCAATGAAATGCACAAAAATTCAATACAAATATATATTGTAAAAAATAGTATCTTACTCTGTGGCTGGAAAGATGGCTCTGTGGTTAAGATCACTGGCTGCTCTTGCAGAGGACCCAGGTTCAGTTCCCAGCACCCATATGGTGGCTCACAACCATTCATAATTCCAGTTCCAGGGGATACAACACCCTCTTTTGACCTCCACTGACACTGTATAACATGGGTGCACTTACATACATGCAGGAAATACACTCATACCTATAAAATTTAAAAAGTAAAATTAAAAAATTATATTACTGACTGATAACTCCTGTTAACTATACAGTTGGTCCTTATTCTATTTTAATGTACTCCTTCAAATATGTTTATAGATATTCAAGAAAGGTGAAACATGCGTATGAGGTATGATGATTCATTTTTATCTCCTTCTCCCCACCCCAAATAACACCTTTCTTACACGTACTCTAAAAAGAATGTAAGTGTAGATCAAGACCGGTTAACAACACAAGAGAAGTCCCAAAATCTAGGCTATCAGCCAACTTATGATGGCGGCATGGTTGTCATGGATACTGACAGAATCTGTTCTTGAACCTCCTACTGGTTTATTCAATCATCTGTAGCCCTTTAGAGAAGACTGGAACTAAGCCAGGAATAATGGACCTGAAATCTACTTTCCCAGAGAAGTCTGGTGGATTCTCAGTGTGACCGAGTTCTCTGGAGTGGATTTCATATATGCTGGTTACTATGACTCCCTTTTGTCTTGTATAAAAACTGAAAAACTTTTACTCTTTGTTTCACATGCCACATTTAATTTATATTAGATAAAAGCATAAAAATATATGACTGAATAATTTCTTGGTCTTTTGCCCCCCCAAGTAACTTTGTTTCCACTTTATTCTACATATGTATAACTTTACAGATAATCAATATTTCACTTACTTATGGACATCTTTTTTAACTTAAGAACTCACAAGTCCCAATATCTTAACATGAAATTGTGAGTTGTAAAGATATTATTTAAATCTTTACCCCTATCAAACTTGCATCAGTGCTATTTAGTTATATATAAATCTATTCTATGGTTTAATTTTGAATCTATTTAAATATTTAAGCCCTGGTTTTTATATATAATATATAAACATTTTGGAAATATTTTGCATATTCAGCAAGAAAGGGAAACACTGTGTTAGATTTTATCAGCATAATGGAGGTACAGACACATGCTTCTTACACAGAAAGAGGACCTCAGGGTTCTGGAGGTCTAAAGATTGTGGTGCAGGCTTTGTGTCACCCTTTGACTGATGGAAGTGTGTGTTTGAACAAGCAATCACATTTAAGTCAAGAAGGAGCATGCTGGGTCAGGCCAGGCTTGCTCCGTCAATAATCTTTTATTGGAACTACCCAGGGGGTCAGCGGATGTGTCTCAAACCGTTCGATGACAGCAGATCTTCCACTACACTTCACCTCTTCCAATAGTCAAATCCTGGAACCGAGACCTTAATCCCATGGACTTTGGGGTTGGGCATAACGAAATCATCTCCAAACTATAGTGATTCCTATTATCAACTCCTGTTGTGACTTTTATTTACTTAAAAGAAAAACATTTTTGAGGATCTGGAGAGACGGCTCAGTGGTTAAGAGCACTGAGTGCTCTTGCAGAGGACCTTAGTTCAATTCCCAGCACCCACATGATGGCTAATAACTGTAACTCCAGTTCCAGGGGATCTGGTGCCCTCTTTTGATTTTCATGGGCATTGCATGACACATGAGCACCTACCTAAATGCAGGCAATACACTCATACACATAAAATAAAAATAATAAACAAAATATTTAAAACGTTTTTGAATGTTGTATTAGGGTCCTCTACAGGAGCAGACCTGTTAGAACCAGTACATATTAAAAGGAGATTTATTAGATTGGCTCACACAGTATGGTCTGGGCCGTCCAACAGTGTACACTGGTCATGCTCAATCCTCAAGGTAGTATGCCTTAGTAGTCCCAGTCTGGTGCTGAAGGCCTGGAGCCACTGGTCTTCAGTTCACATTGGAAGTTCAGAGAAGGTAGGTTGTGATGTCAGCATAGGAACATGGCAGTACTGGCAGCAGTGACAAGGTAAATGAACTGGCCAGAGAGGAGGGAAAGTGAGCAAGCAGAATGCAAGCTGCTCTTTATCAGGCCTTTTGTTTAGCCACTACTGGCAAGCGCAACACATGCTTATGGCGGATTTTCCCAATTCAGTTAACCTGATGCAGAAAATCCCACCCAGATGTGCCCAGTAGCTTGTCTCGTAGTTTAGTCGAGATCAAGCCAAGCTGACAACCAAGATTAATAACCACAGATATTTTTATGGCTATTTCCAAACAAACTTACTAAAATGTTTATATTGGAGTCATAAAGGGGAATTAGAGAATACTCTCTTCCTTCTTTCCATGTGAATTCAAACAAATGCCGTGACTTTAGATTAGGATATAGTTAATTCAAAATGGGAAATATGCTATTTTCCCCAGGAAAAGATTTGTTAAGCGATATCTAGTAAAAAATGTTAAAAGGAGGCTCTTTGCTTTTATTGACTTTTTTCAGAGACGACTAGGATGTTAAGTAGTGCAAACCAAATGCTCACTTTTGGTCCTTGGGTTCCTGCTGCTTCCAAATTGGATGCAAATTATAACCTTAGGAAACCACACTAATCTCTTAGTGATGCCATGTGCCCTCTTTGCTTTACTGAAAAGCGGCTTCTTGCCCCTGCTACACTCCATGTGCACAAAAGCCAAAAGCTATGACTGGGTCTAAAACTGATTCCCTCCTCAAATCCCTCCTTCAAAACAAAGCAAGAAAGCCTGCAGTCCCAATTCTCAATTTCCTGGGAGATATGTCACTGTTTTGTCTTATTCATTTTATTTGTTTGAAATAAAAAAAATCATTTATTTTTATAAGCTCTTGTGAGAATATATTTGACCTTTTGATAATGTGAGTAGAACCAATTTTCATATATTTCAGTGTAATTGCTTTCTGTGGAAAGGAAGTTCAATAGGGTCACATATTTTATGAATATTAGTATCAAGAAAGAAAATATAACTTTTCTATTTTCTGTAGCTTATTTAATTAGTAATAAAAGCCCCTATTTAGCTGGTCTATGAAAATGTTGTATGGTTATAAAAAATATACTTTTAACTTGTAGTTAAAATGATTTTGTTTTCTTTGGGTTTAAGTATCCTTATTGTGGATGCCCTTAATTTTTTTAAGTCAGTTTTTCATTTTTATTTTGTTAAATTATATGTATGTGTGTGTTTATATGTATGCATGTGTATGCTAGTGCAGGTGCCCTTAGATGTCAGGCGAGAGTATTGGATTCCCCTGGCGCTGGAGTTATGGGAGTTTGTGACCTGCTCCACATAAATGCTGGAAATTGAATTTGGGTCCTCTGTAGGAGGGCAGTCATATGTTTCTAACTGCTAAGCTATATCTCCAGCCCCTACACTTATTTTTATTTGTATGAATTTTAGATTCTATTCTCTCTGATGCTTCCATATGGGTGTGGGGGGTACAGGAATCATTTAGCCTCATAGCTACACGGGAGTCCTGCATGTGCGCTCTGACCTTCATCAATCTCGGGCAGGATGGTCTGATGTTCCCTATCTGTGGACTTGTTCTTCTAGGCTCCGCCTGTCGCTGCCTTGTGGAATGTAGCAATCATGATGAATTCATACCTTGCCTCTTGACACTGGACCTCTGCCCCAGCTGCAGTTCTTCCCACCTGTAGGGATCTTTCTCAGCACTGGTGTCCCTGTGTGTTCTGTATTGGCATGCTCAAGAATTGCTGTCACTCCATGCTATGATGGATACAGTGGTGGGATGACTACAAACTATCTTTTGGAGGCTTGTCGATTCCCCTCAAGATACCTCCAGGGCAGCATGGTTCTCCTTCTCCTATTCTTACCCTGACATTGCTTCTGATTTCCCTCTCCTTATAACAATGACTGTCAGGTTTGAACTAAAAACGAGATGAGGACATTGACATGAATTTTCAATATTTCTCCATTATCATATTCCTTCCCAAAGCTATGGGGTAGAATTGTAAGGGATACCATCTCTCTCCCTACTTCCTCTCATACCTAATAGATCGTCCCTGAACTCATGTCTTTGTGTTTCTCCATTTTGTCTGCTCTAGAGTGTTGGACTATGGTGAGAGGGTACAGTGGAGAGAAAGTCACTAATAAGACAGTTATGTTGACAGGTGCTCCAAATGAGATTCTCTGTATCAGGCTAGTTCTTGCTTATAGTTACCAACCTGTCATTTTTGTCCAATGGTGAAGTGCTAAAGTGAGAGACAGGGAAGTAGCAGAATTAGACACTTACAGATTTTATGACAGAGATGAGACATTGAGTTTTCAGTTTGTGTGAACTCTGAATTTCTGATTTACTGAAGTGATATCAGAAAGTGTTAGAGTTGGTGGGAAAATCAACATCCCCATGTCTTCTACATAACCAACTTATCTTTATAATCATGGTAAAATCTATAGTCATCTTAGTGTTGAAGCTTTTTCAAATAAATAACATTTACTACTTTACATTCTGTAATATTTCTACATTTAGACTCTGGAGAGATTGCTTAATACCATGATGCTCCAGTGAAAATTTGCTATGTTTTCCTAAAGCAACCAGTATAGTTAACAGCATGATACCTCCTTATGATAAGCTGTACTTACTCCATTAAGTAAGAAGCATTTGTCATGGGCTTTATACTGTTTTAAGTCTGTTACATGTATTTAATCATTTATTCTTCAAAATATCCTACTAGTTCCTAATACCCTGCTTTGCAGAGAAAACAGAGGTAGAGGGTATGACTGATTTTCTTAAGATCACAGAGTAAGTGACAGAGTCGATACTGCGGCCCAGCGAAGGTGCTCTTTAATCTTAACTCCCTTAGTAGACTATTTCTGATAGGAAAGGTTATGGTTATGGCTCTGGAGATGTGCAGGGGTCTCAATCTTACTGCATTTTCTTTTCCAGAATGACAGCAACTAAGCCTAATTTGAACTTTCACTCCATAATTATAGTCACACAAACTTAAACAAATAGAAACAATTTTTTTTACATTAACAAAAATTAAAAAGACAATCTACGTTGTCAGATAGTTTGACTATATAAACACAAACCAGAAAGGAGACTTTCACATATTAATTGTCAGTAAGTCTCAGAACTCACCCATTCAAATACAGGTGGAATGTGGCTGCGGAGTATGCGACAACAGCATTGTAAAGGAAAATCAGATGGCACTGACTCAGTGATCCTTCCCAGTGTGCATCCTCCTTTACCTCATTCATTCCAGTTCCTTCACTGAGTTTTACGTTGGTTCTCAGCAGAATGTGTGCATTCTTTCTTCTGTTTAGCAGATTTATTGTTCATATATCTAGAATTGAGCTCTCAGGACAATTAATGACCCAAGAATCCATCTCCATATTCTGTTCATTTGTCCATTGTAATTATACTTAAAGGTGCCATTAAAGTGTTTTTAAATTGAAACTTCAGAGGAAGGAGACTAATGGAGCAATCAGACAAAAGGTTACAAGTAAGCAGAATGAAAGTGTGCCTGTCATTCAGCTATGACTATGTGAACTTATTTTTGTTCCTTTCAAGAGGGATTTGCACTAAGTATCTTTCATCTTGCACAAAGCAGACATTAAGTGCATAAGATGAAAAACGACAGACAGAATGTGGTAATTGAACTGGCTGAGCTATGCTATCATCATCCCAAAGCCAGCTAATAAGATCCTAATATAAAAGGATAGGTGTGAGCAAAGACAAAACCAGCGGAACTCATACAGGTAATATACTAAAGAAATGTGGAAAGTTTCAATTATGCAATCTTCAAATTTCAGGTAACACAGAGCATCACAGTTGGGCATATGCATAGAAGGTCCTGGCATATCCAGTAGAGCATATGGAAGCATTGAAAACTATAAATGACCCTTATACTCCTCTTTCTAATTTTTTCAGTTCTTCAGGATATAGACTGTCTTCCCAAATATGAGATAGAAGTGCCTACTGTGTTCGTTTTGTTCCTCAGAGAAAAATCTCATCAGTTTAAGTTCAATGGAAGTAACTAGCAAATTTGGCCATGCATTGTGCATAGTGAATTCAGTTCAGTAAAAATGATCCAGACATTTGTGACACAATGCTCACAATAGCCACCTCAAGTGGACTATCTCATCACTGGTCACACTCTTCAATTTTCTTTCTGTTGTAACTAAAATTTTCTGTGTCTAATATCATGGTCTCCAAATAGAAATGGCAGGCCTAAGAAACACAGTCTAGTAAGTCCGTCTGCATGACTGAGGCAGTATCTATTGAGAAACATGGCAACATGCATGAGATGCTAATTCTAAGTAGCAATGTTTTCTTTTGTGATTCACAGATATAAATGACTAGCTCCACCTAATTTTGAAAAACTCGTTGCCTGTAATTTATCCAACTATGTAGCACATTTACTTCAATGTGTTCAGTGTATTTAATTCTCTTCTGCTCTGATACTATGCTGTCAAATATAATTTTTCTTATATATTCTTGAGTCTTTCATTTTTTTCTTTAGCTTCATTACTTCCAGCTTAAATACTCATCATATTTAGCTTGTAAATAAAATATATGATTGATGAAATTAAGGAATCTTGGAAAAGAATTGTATATTTAATAGTTTCTGAACATAATTATTGTTTCAATATATCCTGGCTCTAAAATCATATATAGCTTAGTATGCTAAAACTCTAACTTTGGTAAAATTAAAAAAATAGACTCATATTTTAATATATATTACTGCAGCTGTGGAGACATTTCAGTTTATATTTACTTGCTGTCTGGTTAGATATATCAACATTATCAGCATCTTAGTGATGGCATTTGCATGTTAAGCTCATGATATTAACAGAACACATGACTTCACATGCAGGAAATTTGCTTATAATCCCAGCACCAATTTAGAGTAGCTGATATCAGCTATGATGATATAATCCCACCAGGAAGAATTCATGGACTTGTAGTTCTGATTGGAAGTTGATATATCCATCCTCACTAGTGACCTTCTTTCTCCCTTTGAATCATTCCAGAATGTATTTGTGCTTTGTCCTATCAGTTCTTCAAAGTCACAAAATTGATAAAGCTTTTGAAAAATAAATACTGTATTGAAGACTTAGTAAGGAAAACAAATCCAGTACAGTCCCGTATGTAGTATTTCTTCAGGAGGCCTGTGTGTCTTGTTCTCCAAAGATGATCAGTTCCCTCAACCACTTCTCAGTGAAATCCTCTTATGGTCTCAGGAATCTCCCTTTTTGGACCAAGCACTTTTGTTATCAACAGGCAGTCCTGGAATAGAGCATACTTCTTGCTCCTTGAACAATTTACATTTAAAAGTTCTCAGCACAGCCCGATAGCTTATTTAAATATCAATTCCATATATTAAACTCATCATATTAGCTAATCATGAGGTAACAATAGTCAGACAAGTAGGAAACTAAATCTGCCATAAAGAAGACATTGAATAAAACTAGTGACTTATGATTGGAAACTGAAGGGTGCATAAGGATCTTCCAGGGAGATAAAGTAGAGGCACGTTTCTGATAAAAGAGGAGAATGGAGTAGGGCATGAGCAAGAGAAGGACATGCTTTGGTAAACTGTGGCCTTTGTGGCTGTTAATAGGCAATGAAAATGGAGACCGTGCCCATAGGGAACCATAACAGACAAAACCAGGTAGGTAAATGCCATCACCTTGGTTGGCTTGGAAACATAAGGAACACTTAGACTGTTTCTTGCAAAATCCTGTAGTATAGGAAAATGAAAGTTCAGCATATCCGATCAGAAGCCACCAGCCGATTTACATTTTTATCTAGGACTTTACAGCAGGACAGTCTAAACCAGTCAACTTGACCAGAGCAACCAAATCTGTGTTTCCTTGGGCTCACTTCTGATTTCCCTGTGAAGTCTTCACCTTGTTTTCTCTCAGTGGAACTACAGACTACTTCTAGTTTGGAGCTGCCAAAACTAAGAGTTTGTTTTTTGCTTAGACAACCTTGTTGAAATTTTATTGTGCCTTTGTTTAGCTTGTGTTTGTGTGTGTGAGGTGTGAAGAAACTATATTTATTTTTAATTAATTTTTCAGTGGAAAATCCATATATGTATATAAAGCAGTCCAGTCAAACTCAACACTACACTTCTCTAATCTCCCACCATCAACACCCCACTCACTATCATACCATTTTTTGTGAACCTTTCACTTTAACCAGGGTCATCTGCATGGGCATGGATTTGGAGCGATCCAGTGGAGCAGGAGTAACTCACTGCTGGCTGTATTACTGAAGGTATGACTTTCCATTCCCAGCAGACACCTGAATGGACTAGAAGGCTCTATGGGCAGGTTAAAGTTTATACAACACAATGCCTTTGTGGATATCCAGAACGAGACAGCAAAAGATGGATGACACCAGTTATCTAGGGAACCTGGAATAAACAGTAATGTAATCCATCATAAAACCACTTCTGTCAAAATGCCACTTTGGTCTGAATTTTGTATGTATCTGCCCTTGAGACCAGAGGTGAGTGCCTTTGGCTATGGTGAGTAAAGTATGTCATAGCTACCTAGAGCTCCTTGCATTTTCTTTAGCCTCCTAGTTTTGTCAATTCCTATTCTCTCTCTTCAGCATACACCATCAAGTACTAATAGCATTCTGTGGAGGGACCAGCCACCATGATCTTATCCCTCCTTCTTTACTAAATATTGATAGGCCCAGTTTTGTGCAGACCCTGTATAGGTAACTGTAGATGTCATGTGCTCATGAGTACTACAGCTTTGTCATACCTAGAAGACAGTATTTCACAGCCCTTCTCCCCATGTGCCAGCACTTATATTCATTCTACAACCTCTCCCATCATGTTCTTTGAGCTGTGGAAAGGGTGATATGGATGTTGTGTAAGGGCTAAACACTCAATAGTCACTTGCTTGCAGCAACTTGAGCAGCCATGTGTCTCTGTAATAATCACCATTTGCAGAGAAAAAAGGAGAAGCTTCTCTGAACTATACTCTATGGTATAAACATAAATATTTATAAGGCAGTTTAATGTCATGATCATCAGCTAAATAGAAGCAGTGGATTTACCACTAGAACCTATGACATCCCCAGGCACAGGCCTTTGACCAGTTGTATAGTACCAGGCATGAATTCTTCTGAGGAGCAGGCTTCATGTCCATTCAGAAAATTAATGATGGGGTTTCTCACCCCATCACAGTGATGCCACTAATAGCACCAGTGAACATAGGTACTGTAGCATGTAAGGTCCTCAGCTAGCTAGGTCCCTTGATGAAGTGTCTTCCACAAGCTACCTGCATGGCATTTTCCAGAACTATGAAACCTAGCCATCAGGCAAGTTTGCAGCTGAGTTCTAGCATGATTTCTTTATATCCTGCATCCAAAGTGTGCGGTGTTTTCAGCAATAGCACATTCCCATCTAGTTCTGGTCAGCAACCAAAAGATATGGCAGTATCTTGCATTGCTTTGTGGTGTTCTGGGACCTCCCTGGTCAATGACTTCTAAGGAATTATTGCACAGCTGGCAGGACAGGGGCAAAGCTGAACAGGAGGGTGAGGTGGGAGATGTGAAGCTCCTTGGATGTCTTGTTATGGAGTTCAGGTATTTCCTTTGGGCAATTTTGAGCCCTAGGGAAGTAAAACCTGGCATGGTAGTAGATTTTCAGCTAGGTAGAGAAGTAAATAAATAAAATACCAACCAGGAAATTACTCTGAATAATTATTGATAGCAGCTGTTTTGTGTTCATTTCATATGACTATCTATGTATTCATTTTAATAAAATCTTATACTTGTAGAAATAAGTGGGTCATGACTACTTTTTATTTTCTAATTTTATCTTCTTTGTCTTAAAATGGGTTCTATCATATAATAATAATGATAATAATAATAATGTTATTATACCTCAAATACTACTCTCCATTTCCTCAGATCAATGAACACAGAATGAAAAACAATGTAGCACAAATAATAGTGTCTAAACCCAAGCAGTTTTAAGTAGATATTAAGAGTTAGAATGTTTTTGTTATTCTCTGTGTCTACCTGTTTATTCACTCACAAACATTTATTCAATAATTACTGCGTCCTGTCCCTATAGTTAGCATAGAAATATATAGGGTTTGTATTACTGTGAAATTTTTTGTTCATTAGCTAAGCTATTATATAGATAAACTATTGTATGTTAAGAGAATTGTTTGAGGTCATAACCTTAGTGGTAACAGCCTGCACTAGAAATCAGTACTCCAGATAATTCCTTAGTTGGCTTCAGTTAACGTGAAGAATGGAAAGAGGCTGAATCACACAGTTAATACTTTGTCCATATGACAATCAACACAATTAGAAATCACAAGAATTAAGTAAGAAGAGGCTGTGTTGCCTTTAAAATTAGAAAGAAATTCTTTGGGGCTGGAGAGATGGCCCAGTGGTTAAGACCACTGACTGCTCTAGCAGAGGGCCTGGATTCGATTCCCAGCACCCACATGGTGGCTATGAACCATCCTTAACTTCAGTTCCAGAATAATCTGAGGCCCTTTTCTGACCTCCACAGCATTGCACGACACAGGTGCATTCACATACATGCAGACAATATACTCATACACATAAAATAAAAATAAATAAAATATTTAAAAATTAGAAAGAAATTCTTCATTGCATAGCAAAATTAATGTTTCCACAATTAATACATTGCTAATTTCATGGGACTTTGTTGTTGTGGAGGTTTGGTTTTTTGAGGTTATGGTAGGATGAAAAACACGGTCTTAATGCATGGTGGCAACAAAGCACCACTTAGTCACACCCCCAGGTTACTTTTCTCATTTTAAATCAGAAGTCAGCAATTATTAATATTAAGTTAATTACAGACTAATTAGTTTTAAAATGTTAGCTCTAAAATCAAAAGAAATAATTTTGCATTAACTAGCATTATCATCTCCTATTGAAAGTTTTGTCTATAAATAACAGCAGTAAACATTCTTTATATATGATAAAATAGTTTACTTAAATAAATCATTAAGTATTCTTTGTTACTAGAAAAAGGAAAGTCTATCATTTATATACGATTCTAAATGTATATTTTAAGTATTTCTTTATTATGTTAGAAATATAACAGCATTGATATCAGCATTTTTTTTCTTTTTGAACTATGAATAATTTTTTTGTTATATTTTATGTGGTTCTGATTTTGTGATTAGTATATAGTCCTACTATAGTTTATATTAACTTCAAATATTCACCGAAATCATTATTAACAACATTGTTATAAATCCCATTTTTAAATCAAGAAAACCTAGATATAGGAGTTGTGTGAGTTCATATAGCTAATGATTGATACAATATAGAGCTAGAACAAGGATTGAGTCGGTGGATGTTGGCCCCTGCCTCCGTGCTACTTTATCTTCTGTTCAATAACAATGTGTTAGTTTTCCAAAGTAAATTTATCATAATTTCAGTCTGGTAGCCCTTAATAAAGATTGTAAATAGGCCCAATTTGATTTTCCTGACACTTGCCAGGAGGAAAGAATGAAAGGAATGTGTCACTTCCTCTGTTCATTGGAAATAGTAAGATATTTTTCTGCTACACTGAGAAAGGCCTTAAAGATATGTTCATCATCTTTCTAGTTCATTCCCAAGATTATGTCTTTTTTACCCTTGGAGATTCATTAGAATGCCTTATTCAGCTACATCAAGTCACTTCTGCCCCTCACAAAGCTCCTGTTATTCTTGAGATCCCAGAAGGAAAGGTTGGATGCATTGATGGACCGAGAAGGTGCCCATAACTACCAGGACTCATTTAGTACAACCAAATTCAGCTTATTTAAGCCTATGAAATAAAAGGTCATTCAACTGACAATAGAATTTTAATTAAAAATTCTAACTATTCATATAAATATATTGTGAAACATAGATTTCAAAATATATGGAATATAACAGTACATTAGGTGAATCATATTATTTTTCTCTAGTTCCTACTGTTTTCTTGACAATAACTGTCTATTGGTTGTATAATGGTAAAATACATTTAAGTGAAAAAAATCTAAAATTTCTAAAATAATTTTTATCACTTTCAGTTCAATCTGTATTGACAATATAATTTCTAATAAAAGCCTCAAAAATTGATAATAGCCTCTCATTAAAATGTGGAAGCAAATACATTTCTAGAATAATAAAATATCTACCTAGAATACTTGCTTTATTCATAAAATTCTAAGAGGAAATATTTAGTTTTTCAAATATGGCTACATGAAATATGTCATATTAGGAAAATAAGGAGTCACTGAGAAAAATGAAGTACAGGTAACAAGAGGGACAAGGAAAATAAATGTATATATAGTGTATATATATGTGATAGAAAACAAAAGCTGTAATTTTAGATAAGTGTATAGGTATATTCACAAATACTCCTACTGGGGTTAAAAGAGATCTTGAAAGTTACTGCAGTCTCTAAAGCACTAAAACTATTCCTTAATTGTAGACATTACAGAACTTAAGATTAGAAGGGTTGCTAAGTGTGTGCAGGGAAAGCTCTTCTAATAGGAGACACATTTGAATTTTTATTTATAATAAAAATAATGTATGAATTTCCTCATCATGATGTCCATTTCACTGACTTGATTCATTGCCTATGAAATCTCTAACTTCTGTGTTTTACTGTGTCCCTACTCTCTTGGACTACCCTTATCAGACAACTGAATGTTAACATTTTCTTGTGAGATATTCAGAATAGTTCATCTTTTCATAAGCATAAAATCTGAAGATCAGAAATGACATTATAAACAAATTTTAAGACTACCCCTTTCATTATAAATATATACTTTGTTAGTTTGCCATGCTGTTAAGAGATAAACAGCAAGTGGCCAATAAGAAAGAATCCAGCACCTTGAACCACAATCTAGGAAGGTAAAGATGACTTAAGTTGGAGCAATAATGAATGATCTCGAATTTCATGTCACAAATTTTAATGAACTTTTCATTCCTCTGGAAGTGGAAACTCATTGACTCCTAGAGTGCAGGATGCTATTAGCTTTTAAGTTACCAGCAGATGCAACTGGAAATTGAAGGCCAATCAAGAATCACGAGTCTAATGAATTAAAAGGTTCATCTCAACTTTTCAGAAAAACACTTTTTGATCAATTTTGAGAAGACATTCAAAAGAGAGTTATATAATATCTCTGGTAGTCCACTATAATACTTTAATAATAATTTTACAGTAGGATTTTATTTATTCACTTGTAGTCTATTATACAATTTTCAAAAAATATTTTATTGATTCTTTCATAATTTTATACACTATATTTTGATCAAATTTAGACCACTTGCCCATCTCCACTCCCACCGTAACACCTCCCAATTTCATGCCTGCCATTATTTTATTTTTTAAAGGTATATCATGTGTAATTTGAGTTCCCTAAATGACCTCGGGTGTGAGTCCATCTTGAAGTCTGGTCAACCTATCAAGTGTCACACCCTTAAAGAAAATTGACTCTCCTTGTACCAACTGCCAATAATTTTTAATAGATTCTTAACTAGGGCTAAGCCTTCGTGCCCAGCTCTCATCCGTACTTGGTCTTGTGAATGCTGTCATAAGTGCTATGGGTTCCATCTACTACTGCCCTATTTTGTGCAGACAACACCCTTTCTTTGTATTCATTCACCACTTATAACTCTTACAATCTTTCTGCCTCCTCTTCTGCAATGATCCCTGTGTCTTGGAAGGAGAGAGTGTAATATAGATGTCTCAGTTATGGCTGAGTACTCCAAAGTCTCTTATTGTCTTCATGTTGACCAGTCATGGGTCCCTGTGTTAACTGCACCTGCTGTGAGATGAAACTTCTTTGGTGAGAGCTGAGAGATACTCTAACTTATGGGTATACCAATAAGTCATTAGGAATAGGTTTAATACTATGTCTATTTAGCAGAATAATAGTTGTAGTTTCCTGATGATGTAAAGGAAATCTTTTTAAAATTTTATTTATTATTTTTATTTTATGTGTATGAGTGTATTGTCTGGATGTAGGTAAGTGCACCTGTGTCATGCAGTGCCCACGGAGGACAGAAGAGGCTGTTGAATCCCCTGAAATTGGAGTTACAGACAGTTGTTAGTCCCCATGTGGGTGCTGGGATTTATATACAGGTCTTCTGCAAGAACAACCAGTGTTCTTAACCACTGAGCCATCTCTCCAGCACCATAAAGGAAATCTTTATGCAAGGCATTTATTTATGTCTTTGCACTTGCTTCCTCAAATAATCTTCCCAACATCCCTGTAGAATATATTATTATTGTTATTATTATTATTATTAATTAATATTTCTACTTTGCAAATAGAACATTTTCCTTGAGAGGTTGAATAACTTCTACAAAAATATTTGGCTAGCCCATGCCAAATGAATATTTGAATCCAAGATTGGTTATAAAGCTCAAAGATGAAAGGACATGCCTTTGTCTTTACATATCATCTGTGACAATAGAAAATAGTCAGGAGATACATTTTGATGGCTATTTACTTTTTAAAAAATATTTTATTTGATATTTCTCATTTATGTGTATGAGTGTATTGCCTGCATGTATGTAAGTGCACCCATGTGCAATGCCCACAGAGGTCAGAAGAGGGTATTGGATGCCCTGAAACTGGAGTTACAGATGGTTGTTAGTTGAGGCTAGGGTCTGAACTTGGGTCCTGTGCAAGAGCAGCCAGTGCTCTTAACCACTGAGCCATCTCTCCAGAATGACTATTCACTTAAAAAAATTTACAAAAACTTTATTGAGAATTTCATACATACACATAAGGTGTTTTGATCCTTACCAGCTCTCAAACACTTTTGACAATTTTTGGCCTTGGAACAGAGTATGTTGCTAACAGGCTCAAGGACATTTTGACTTTTAGCCAAGAAACTGGGTACATTTCTTTGGGGTCTTTTTACCCTAACTGCCTAGCTAATTCCTGCCTCCTATTCTTATCATGCCATCCTCTGAAGGGGTTACTCAAATTGCCAATAGGGAATAGGGACGCCAATCACTCTGGCTTCTTCCATGTTGAACAGGGATGCAGGGTGAGGCAATTAGAGTACTCCTTCAGTGGGTCTACCTAAAAGACTCCCAAATTTCATAACTCTTATTTCAAGGAGGAAAAGAAAGTCTTTGAAAAGTGAATAGGAGATGAGAGAAGGAGAAGAAGGCAAGAGTAATTAGCATCACAAATTCTAGACAGGGAACTAGAAAAAAGTCAGAACAGGGCAATTTTCAAATGTTCATATGAGAGTCCATTGCAGTTTCTTGACAAGGGCTTCCAAAAGCATCCCTCTATTGGGTTCTTCCTCGTTTTTCTTTTGTCTTCTAAGGCTGGACTAGTTGGCTGGAAAGAGTGGCTGGATATTCAGGTGAGGATCCAGTGACCCTGCTTGGCCCTCCTTCAATGAATGAGCACAACCATTAACAAGCCCAATTGAGACTATGTTTATCGATCAGGCTCAGCTGAAGTCATGATGCAGAAGGGATTGCTGTATATCATCATCTTATTAAAAGGAACTGGAATTTAAAAGGATTTGGTGCTAGGGACCACATTTGAGGGAGAACATACATCGAGGAACGACTATTCACTTTTAAAGGATATTTAAAATATACTATCTTTTAAAAGTGCAACAATCCAACTTGGTTTTTATTGTATTTACATATAAAGTTCATCATCCATCCAGATTATTCCTGAGACTTTTTGTCAGCTCTTTTTATTGTTAAGTCTTGATATTTGAGCAATGGAACTAACTACAATATACTTAAAATATTTATAGGTAACATTTATTAATATTTACAAGTCAACAAAATTCCTTAGGTCACTTTCCCAGACTAGTTAAAAATTTGCACTAATGATCGTGGAGTCCTCAACGCCTTGACTCCCCTGGCCTCATTCGCCCTTCCATCTCTCCCGCTGTTCTCTGCTCCTGGTTTGGGCCCTGTGCCATTCCTGGTCTTGGGTCCCCAGACACATTTTCACCCAGTCCAGCTTGGTGCCTTCCTTGGGAACCAGGAGCACTGCTTCCGTGGGACCTGGCCCCTCCCTCACCTCTCCCTGCTTCCCAGACCTGCACCACTGGCTAATTCTCCTCACCCCACTCTCCTGCCCTCAGGCCTCTCTTGGGGTAAGTCTACCACAAAGCCCTCCGAGCCTTGAATTCCCCAGCCGCGCTCACCCTTCCATCTCTCCCGCTGTTCTCTACTCCAAGCTTGGGCCCTGTGCCATTCCTAGTCTTGGGGCTCCAGACACGTGTGGAGCCAGTGCTGCTTCCTGACCCTTTTCACCAGGACCAGCTTGGTGCCTTCCTTGGGCCCCAGGAGTACTGCCTCTGGCCCCGCCCCCACCCTCTCCCCTCTCTGCTTCCCTGGTCCTGCAACACCCGCCAGCCTCTTTCTGGGGCTGACAGCCTCTTTCTGGGGCTCCGAGGCTTACCTTGCCTCTCCCTGATCCTTTGCATCCAGTACAACCCAGCTACTCAATCCACTCCCTGGGAAATCTTGGGGCTTCTTCCCACCCCATTTGCCTTTGCATCCCTGCGTGGCACGGCCACGGCCAGGATCTCAGGTCAGTCCAACACCCAAGTTGCTGAGGCCAAAATCATTCTTAGAAGATTCCAGACCTAAGGAGAAAGTCTGAAAACTTCTGACCCACATTGGAATTGGTCCACCGCAGAACTCCTGAAGACAAAATCGATCAGGTCACAACAATATAAAATCAAAAGAGAGAACCAGAAGCTTAGATGAACCAGCTCTTCATACCCAAAAAGTAAACCACAAAGACACATAAAGTTCAAAAAAAGAAGCAGAACTAAACTTGAAGGCCGGAGTATCACACAAGAGTCAGAAACTACAAAAGAAATTCACATGTCAAAATGTTTAGAGGAAATGATGAGAAACAATGAAATAGAAAAAGAAATAGCCAGGTAAGACTTTTATTTTTCAAATCAACAATCTGTGAACAAGCTGTACCAGATGAGCCAAGGTTATATAGTGGGACACTGTCAAAAAAGCAAACACAAAGAAAACTTAAAATGCCTGTAATTTTGCTGAAACCTCAATAAAAATTAATCCTAGATCTGGATTTTTATAATAAATTATACAATTTAAAATTTTACATTACAAACTCACAACTCAGTTTTATTTATTTATTTATATTTTACTCTTTTATTGAACTTTTAAAAACTTGTAACATTTTCCAGTCAAATCCAGATCCTCTTCCCATCCATGGCTGCCCCATCCCCGCACTGAACCCTATGCATACTGCCAGGCACTGAGTCCTATTCAGTCATGTGTTTGTATCCAAATGTCCTTCAGTGTAAATGCGTCCACTGGAGTCTAGTCAACCCATCCATTGGTCACATATAAGTCATACTCTACCTCACCCAGCAGCAATAAGTCTCAAATAGTTCTCAATCTAGTGCTGGCCGGCCACCTATTTATCACCTCCCCTTTTGGCCCTTGTTTAACTGAGC
>NW_008357649.1:1406042-1406588 GCF_000622305.1 Nannospalax galili
AAGCTGCAAAAGAGAAACAACAAGTCACATATAAAGGAAAACCCATTAGGATCACAGCTGACTTTTCAATGCAAACTATGAAAGCCAGAAGAGCCTGGACCAAAGTATTCCCAGTGTTAAATGATCACAGATGCCAACCCAGATTACTATGTCCAGCCAAAATGTCTATTATAGTTGAAGGGGAAAGAAAAATCTTCCATGACATAAATAGGCTGAAGGAATTCTTGTCCACAAAACCAGCCCTTCAGAGAGTTCTGGGAGCAATACAAAGAGCTGAAGAAAGGAATGACTATACCCAAGGGGTTGCAGAAAGAATTCCAACGAGGGTACAACAGTGTAAAAGTACAGCTATAGCAATAATGTAAAAAAACAAACAAACAAAAATGACAGGACTCAAAACTCATCTTTCATTAATAACTTGAAACATTAATGGACTGAACTCCCCAGTCAAAAGACACAGACTAGATGAATGGATTAAGAAACAAAACCCATCTTTTTGTTGTCTGCAAGAAACTCATCTCACTTTCAATGACAGACACTACCTTA
>NW_008357649.1:1409184-1409712 GCF_000622305.1 Nannospalax galili
TGTGGGGGCACCTTAAGAGGGAAAACCATGATAGAGGGGTGAGACGATACAAGAGAGAAACAATGCCGAGCTAGTCATGAAAACCAGAGGGAACCATGTTATTCCTACTATCTACTGACAAATTATACATAACAGATCAAGAAAAATATCTCTAGATAAGGATTATTTGAGACCAACAGATCATTACCCAAGATTTATCTGCATGACACACAGTAATTAAAAATGCCAGGATGGTGGAACTAACCTTCTTTGATGTTTAACAGACATACCTTGAGATCTATATTAATTGGGTCAGAGGGACACAAAGGACACTTTTTGCTCCTTACCCCCCTAGGTCGATTAGTTCCCAGGAACTATGTGCATCTCACAAAACGCCCTGTCAAGGTGGTGGGTCATCTGACCTCTTGATCAAGGAGGCCAAGGAGACCCCACCAAATGGACTTGAACCAGTGTCCAGTCTATAAAGAGGAGGGTCAACACGGAGGAATCACTTCCTCCATGCTTCCAAGAGAAGCCAACAATGGTCGA